>NW_020448641.1:1631319-1679004 GCF_003343035.1 Apteryx rowi
AACAAACAACGTAAAAAAGTATGCACATATATTCCCAAATCAATCTACTGTTGTAATCATTACCTATAAGGTGACTGATCTCTTCGAGACACTTATATACTCCCCATCAGTGTATTATCAGAGCACCTCAGAACCTGTATGAAGAAGTGATGAGGGACTGGGACTGATTTTGTTGGGAAGAAGGTACCTAAATAAAGGAGTCAGATACCTAAATACACACAAGAGTTAAATGTCACAAAACTCTCATGTGATTTAGTGCTTGAGAGAGGTGTCCAAGCAGGTTACGAATAAGCTAGCACAAGCTACTAGAAGTCAAATGGTCAGGCTTGTGCTTTATCCCTACAGTAATACAGCTACATTTTCATAGCACTCCAGCTAGGCTTACTCACATACCTCCATACATCACTGTGACTTAAAGTTACCGTAAGTGACAATAGAGAACAAACGCTGTTGAGCAGGACTTGAAGTCAGACCTCCAGAGCCCCGTGCTGGCACTGGAATCACTTACACATGACTGAAGGCTCTTAAACAGACAACCTGATCCCTTAGACAGCGAAGGATTTTAAGCAAAGGTCCCTAAAACGACAAATTAAGATGCCTCAAGGAACTTGTGATCTGTAGCTTGCAGTTGATTTAAATTTGCTTCCTCTTTAACCTCAGGTAAGAATGTTCAAATCCTAGAATTACAATTATTTTCTTAGTAAAGCTGTATGGCACTTTGGAAGCATTATTACTACCAAGATGTAGACAGCAACATTTACATTATTAACAACATGTTCCATATCACTACCAGAATCATGGGTAATAAGTGTTTTTAATATGAAGGTAAAGTAAATTGTATGAGCTGGCTCTGTTATCATCTCTTCGCCTTGCAGCACAACACACCAATACATGACTGGAGTAGAAAGTAACAGGAATTCTGGAAAGAGGATGAATGTCAATTTTGAAATTACGTTTTCATTTGGTTGTAGTAATCTTACAAATGGCAGTTGACAAGCTCTGAGCAGCATACAAAAGTCATGTTCACCTAAAAATTAAGGGAAAGCTACAGTAAAACTGGCTTGCGTATCTGATGACTTATACCACACAATGCAAGCTTAGAAAGACACAGGTTAATTCAGGTGGTTTAGGAGTAACTTGACGGTTCTGATTTACTTATGGACATTCACTGAAAACTCAACATGCTGTTGATAATGCATTTGATTTAGAACACAAAATATCACACTGCGAATGATGATGTTTTTAACTCATTCATGTTACTTTATTAGATTGAAACCATCAACCAAAAACCTTAAAAAGTCTCTTCTGGTTGAGTGGTGAGGAGGGGGATTACAGGTAGCAATTACTTCTCACAGAACTTTAAAGTCAAAAGATATTACCAGCCCCATTTTATAGACTGATTAGAAAGCCAATGACAGTAAGGGACATAACAGAACAATCTGCACAAATGCAATTAAAATATTATCATAATACACTGCATGAGCAAAGCATATGAAAGTAGAAAAGAACTTTAATTCTAAACACTTCTAAATTTCTGTTTCTAAACAATAAAGAAGTATGTKCCCGTTTGCTTAAATGTAAGAATTTTTTTAAAATGTCCTTACACACAGTGCTATATAACTTGTACTTTTTAATTATGTTTTTTTTCCACAAAAGAGGCTATAATGAAATGATTCTAGTAAATTCTTCGGGAACTACTCAGTTGAACACAAAATTAGAGCAGTATGCATAAATATTTGTACAATTAGGTCATTAACCCATCAAGGATCCTTTCCTGTGAGGTTTGAAAACTGTTGGCAACCTTTTGATTTAAAGGATCTATCTTTTGTATTGCACTGCTCTTGCATCTATAAACATTTTTCCTTTAGTTAACATTCTTAGTAAAAACTTGTGTAATTTGCCCAAGATTTGTTTTATATTTATATTTTCTCAGTATCCTATAAACATTCTGAATGTCAGCAACATGCATCCGTTGTTTATATGCAGGCTAAAATTTGCAAATAATAATTAAGAAGATATGGTTCATTTCATAATGATGTTGCAATTTTGTCTTCTTGGAAACTAGTCTTCTGTAATCTACTTTTTTGGTTGGTTTCAGAAGCTCTGTATGTGTGCGGAATGCTGAAGTTAGGCTGCTTCTTTAGGAATAATATTCAAAAGAGCTTCACTGTGCGGGAAAAAAAAAAAAGAACACTACTGTATCATTTAGAAGGATCAGCAGGCAGTACACTACCAAATCACCACCAAAGCTGCATTGCAAAATAATAATCAGCTTATTAAGAAAATGTCAAACAATTTATCATATTTTGAATAATCTTCCTAAGAAGGATAGCCGCAAATGGCTGTGGAAACATTGCACTATATTTCGTTTCCATACCTCCAAGACTCAGATCAAAGCCACATGTTTGTAGGACAAAAAAATTCTAAGTGTATGCATATACAGGCCCACATTCTCAAAAGACAAAAACATAATCCTTTCTCTATGTATACATCAATTTTAAAATACTCCTCAAAGTGTATTTAAGCTTTAACACTGCAACCCTTTTAATTCTTATATACAATGTATTTTTCATACAAAAGGAAATACTACATGATTTTTGCCTTCCATAGGTGCAAGGAGGATTTTACCAACTTATTTTTCTCATTAAATAACACCATTATTGTCAGTGATATTTAGATTAACAAATTTTAGAAAATTCTACTGTAACTGAAGAATGCCACTTTGAACTCTTCATACTCCGTCCTATTCCTCCAAAGCACAGAAGGCTCCATCTAGTGTTAATCACACTTAATCCAGCTAAAAAAAAAGAGAGAGCACACGCCATTGATAATAACTGCTCTAGATTTTTTATCTGTTCTAGCAAAATAACTGGACTTTCCTGACCATGTTTTTTCATAGGCTTGCTCTGCTACCCACTTGGAGGTTTAATGTCCAAAGTGAAACACAATGAAACCAAGCAAAAATATGGGGTAGGCTCTAGTATCCAAAGTTCTCCACTCCCCTGTGTAAATCCACACACACACACATACAAATGGAARCTATCACATTCAATAGTATAAAAAYGGGAAAGAAGCTTGAATTTATACCAAATGGAAAAGGTGCCAGGAACCGGACCTGCATCAATTTTTGACAGCATGACAAGTGCTATGGATGCTATCTCTATCACATTTTAGGAGTTACCCATTCACCCAGTGACTGCAAATACACTAAGGATCACGGTTGGGAGAAGAAATCTAAAAATGGATATTGTACCTTGTGTCTGGAAGTCACACGGTGGATAAAATGCGGTACATCATCTTGTTCCAAATGAGTGAGTACAGAAAACGTGTACATAAAGAACAACTCAAACACAGCTGAGGACCAGATTCTTCCATCCTGACTTGCATGTAATGCCATTAACTCTGTTGCCATCATTTAATTACACTAAAAGTTACGCTGTAACTGACAACTTTTTGAATAAAATAGGTTTCTTTTTGAAACCAAGTTCTCTAAGTATAGTCTTAGATAGAGCGACTAACGTCTTGAAAACCAAGCGTCAGGGGCTAAGCCAGATCAGCTGACTGATTATCAGAGCTGGGGAAGGGGCAGAAGTGCCAAAATGATTTTGCTGGGAGCTTGAACATCCCTTGGCTAATTGAAAAGCTTCAGTCATGACTGCTTCAGGTGCCCTAACTTTAGTATTTTGAATTTCACCCTTATTTTCCAAGTTGAAAGAAAACAGTGTCACATGTACATAACCTCACTAATGCAAGAGACAGCAGCAAGTAGCGTTTATAGATTTGTGCGTACAGAAGCTTTTGCGAGGCGGGTGGCACGAATGCAGCTGCACGACCCCTTCCCACACAAGCTGGCGGCCTGCTGAGGAGCAGCCGAAGGGAAGCTGCCTGAAGCAGGAGGGACGCTGCCTGCCCAGCCCGATCTCCGAGGCTGCTGTGTCAGCTGAAACGCTGCTTCCCTTAGAGGCYGCTTCAGCCTTAGCTCAGGCCATAGGAAGGGCTTTAGAAACCCCTTCCTTGGGGCRGCTCGGCAAAGACCCCTGGCTTTTTTACAGTCCTACCTTAATTTCCCCTGTGCACGCTTAGTCCCCCCGCCGCCCGCGCTCACTGGTGTCCTTACCAGCCGGTTGTTAGCCCGCCGGGGAGCCTGGAGCCCCTTCCCCAGACGGCCGGGCTCCCCCGCAGCCCYGTCACCTCAGGCTGCCCTGCGCCTCGAGGGCTCCAGCGACGCGGCACGCGGCGCGCTGTGATTGGGCCGCCGCTCCTTAGCGCGCTCCCTGATTGGTTGCCAGCTCAACGCTGCCGGCCGGGGCGGGCTCGTTGCGGCTGGAACCGGTCGCGACCGGCTGCCAACTGCCGGGCGGGAAGGCTGCCGGGGCGCGCCGTCCCTGCGCAGCCACTGCAGCACAGCCACGCTGCTGYGCAGTCATTCTTGCCCTCTTGGACGGCTTTATTGGCACAGTCTGGTTTTTTTATGAAGCATTTAAGGCGCCTCTGAGAGCTAGACACCCAAATCCTGCCTGCASGTTGCTTGGGGTTTGATTCTCAGGCCCTCCGGAAATTTCCAGCAGCTGCATGCACACTCTTATAGTGGACTGAGGGCCCGTGGGTATTAACCAGCAAAAAGCTACAGCCCTGCCTTCTCCCCCTGCATACGYGGATCTCTCCATGCCAGTGGCTGGCATGGCCCCTCTGCTCGGACAGGCTCCAGCCTGTCTCCGCTCCCAGCAGTGTCCACCACGGAAAGTACCTGCTGGTGAAGCCCAGAGGCTGTGCTTTCCCTGTTCGCACTGCTCCCCATCCCAGCTGCCTACCGCTGCTCTTTCTGCCTCTGTCCCTCATCTCTTGAAACAGGCTAAGCAATGCTTTGCATCTTTATTTCCAAAATAAACAGGCATTCTGCAGTGCTCACTGAGAAAACAGCCATTTGGGGGATTTACCAGCAACTGGTGGCAGTTTGGTGTTTTTTTTCAACCTCATACTTAAGCTTAAAAAAAAAAACCTTAAAAGTCCAAATTCTTTTTTTWAAAAAAAGCAATATAGCAACACTTCAGGACTGCTTGCTATTAACCTGATAGCCGTATCGGATTATATGCTGGGCTAATAAACTCCCCTAGCTTCAGCAGTTATGAGCTCATAAATACGAAGCGCCCTCAAGTTGTACTTAAACAGCTTCCGATTACTGTGCACTTMGTTATTTTTTTCTCTCGCCCTCCTTGACTGCAGGCTTCATCTGGTTTCTCAGAACACTGCAGCCCCTGCAAAAAAAACCATCCTGTTTTCCCGGCCCTGGTTTACAGCAAAACTGCTGCAGACCCGCTGCTCCTAAACTGAGGTGTTGGCATGTGAAGGACTAGGTGCGTTTTACTGGTTTTACTGGTGACCCAGAAARGCTGTAACAGGAGACGTGACTGCAGCCCGTAGCTGTGCAAGTGCGGAGCAATCCAGAGGGAGCCCACAGCACCGAATAAACCTTTCTCCTACCCGTACATATTCCCAAACCCGCCTGGTTGAGGGGCTTGGCCGACACCTCCTGGAGAACGCTGTGACAAGGGGTACTGCTGGTGTCACCCGTGCCCACAGACAGCAAAGCGCCAGACAAGCGCGTGCATACCACAGGAACGTGTACGAGCGGACAGAAACAGGTTCCACGGCTGAGAAATTCACGCGCTGAGGCCTTTGTCCGGCTGCGGGTGGTGGTGGTGGTGGGCGCCGGTGACTCAAAACGGAGTCACCGCCGCCAAGGCGTTTCCGCAGAGGCGGAAGGGGAGGCAGAACCCCAGAAGAAAAACCAGCGCGCATCCACGGGGCGCGCTGTATCTTCCCATCAGCTGCTCCCTTAGCGGAGGCGGCCCCCGCTGCCCTCCTGGCGCTCGCCAGCGGCCCGCGGCGCCTCCACAGCCGCTGCGGCGGCGACACCTGCCGGCGAAGGGCGTTTTCACGCGGCGAGGCGCCGCGCCCGGCTCGGCGGCCGCGGTGTGCGGCGCCCTCTGGTGGAGACCTGGCGCCACCTCGCCCTCGCGCGCGGAGCAGAGGAAACAGCGGGCTGGGACTGTTTCGCAGGTAACGCCGGTGCTTTTCAATGTGCTGATCGGGCTGCGTCTTACATCGCTGACTAAGCATTCGTGCACACCGTATGGAAGCATTCTTATTAGCTATGCATAATCTAACTTATCTCGTGGAGCGCTGAGGAAGCAATGTCTAAAATACGCTTAATTATTCATTATTTTACTAATGTTTTAAGTATTCACCTTGAGATTAGTCCTGTGGAGGACTAATCTAAAAGAATACGCTGACTCAAGATGCATTGGGCACTCTCTTTTAAGTCACAAAACCAGCAATGCATGGCAGTTGCTTCTAAAAAAAAAAAAAAGAGAGAGAAAACTTTGTCTTCCCTCTGCGCTAACATTGCGGCTTAGCTCACGCCGTCATAATCTGCTGGTGCCTGCGGTTGTGCAGCGGTCAGACTGCTTTTCTGAATGACACACTTAAAACACACATTGAAATAAAAAACATTATATAATTAATTAACTATATATAACTAACTAATAACTATTGCTAAGAATACCAAAGCTAACTAATTCTAAACTAGACACAGGACTGGCAGTGAARTGCACTGTACTACCACTGCTTATATTCAATAAAATGATACAAGAAAAGAGGCAAAGGTTTGTGGCTTCTTTCGAAAATTCATCTCAAGAAACTAGTGCCTGTGCAAGCTATGGTGTTTACCATGGACATGGCGGTGTATGGGAAAAGACCACTGTGAAGGTGGTGATGAACCAAACCCTTCAGCATCCCGACACGACCCGAGCGAGCAGGCTTGGTCCTACTGYGCGGTTCACGTTGCTTCAACCTGAGCTGACCGGAGCGCAAGCAGCAGCAGAAGAGCGGCTCCTCCTTCCCCAGGGCTGGCAGATGCTGGGTCCTGCCCCCGCCGCGGTGTCAACCTTAGCCTCTGTGCCACCATATAGTAAGCCAGATCCGGGGATTCTTACACCGCCTGTCTTAGGGATCATGGGCCAGCTCAGAGGCCATTTTAACTGCTGACTCTGCAGCTAGATCTACTGCAGCTTATGCTGAGTGTTCACGTAGGGCATGGAACGAAGCACCTGTTGCAAACACATTTTCCTTTCATGTAGGAGATCCCGCCCAGTAAGAACCAGTCAGTCTGCAGCCTTTCATCGTTTGAATTTATGTTGCACCCTCCCCTTCAGCCTTTACAGGAAGCCCTTATAGATCTTATGAGAAAAGCCTGCTGATAATCTGTGGTCTGTGCTTCCCCAGCCCTTCACATCACCTACAGAAAATCGGAGCTTAAACAGATCTCAGCTTAAGATATGAAATAAGATGGGAAACAGGTCAGTGGGAGAAGCATTTTGAGAAAGTAAATGGCTATGAAACAAAAGTAACTCGATTATCTGCTCTGATGACTCAAGACCAATGTCCTGCTAGACTAGGCTCTGCGCAGATCAATGAAGTGCCAGAAATGCCTTTACCTCTCTCTCACACTTCAGTTTTGCTTGGTACTACTGCAAATAGAGTTCACCTGAATAACTACCTTAAAGATGGCTCTCCATCTCAGTCAGTACGGGCCCGAAACCCAGACAGGAGAGTCAGTACTAATCCTGGATGGCCTGTCAGGGCAGCTAGCAAAATCCCAGGTTCTGTTCAAGGTGCCTTACAGAGAAACAGCATATCCTGACCTGTCCCCCACACCCTTTTTCTAGAGCTGCTTGTGACGGGTAGGCTCCGTGCCATGCCATTACTGAGGGGCCCCTCACGTCCCCCTTTGCCTAAGCTGGAATTCCATGTGTCTGAACACCTTGCTCCCTATTCGGGGCTGTCCGTAGCTAAAAGTTGTGTTGCCGTTCGTGGTCTGACCAAAGTGCTCCATTTCTGTCCTGCTGCATCTGGGGTCTTCTAAATATACCGGAAGAAAAGAGGCATTTTCATTCTGCAGTGCACACTGGGAGCCCCTTTATTCACCTTGTTAAATATTTACACATACGAGCAATAAGGTCAATAGAAATACTGGCAATGATTCCATGGTATGACTGCTCTTGTCCTGGAGAAAATCCTTTTATTTTTTTTCCTCATCACTATGACAAAGAGAAAAATAAACAGCACAACTAAATATCCCCTCTAACTCTTATTTTTCCCTCTAAGATGACAAACATATTATTTCCAAATTCCATCACTGGCAATGTGAAGTGGCTGAATGCCATACTGTAGGCTTCAGTAAAATTTTTTCTTGGTGCTATCAAATGTAGACTGTGCTTTGTCTTCTAAAATCCTTTGCATCTTAAGGAGAAAACCACTTAAAAGCAGCGTTAGAGAAGAACTTTTAGACTCCAAGGTAAATGGTGGGAAGGGCAGAGGTTAAGGTTTTCTATGCAGACATAAGGACTTCACCAACATCTTTGTCTCTCCCCCCCCTAATTTTGTTAGCACACTTCATAATGTTTCCCWGTTTCAGAAAGAGACTCTATTCAGTGTCTATAAACATCAGTATAGATTAAATTAACATGATCAAGAGAAAAGATAGTTACTTCCACTGAAGGAGCTTGGCAAAAGTCATTTTGCTGTTTATTCATGTTGCTACAGAGCAGACCACACTCAAATCAGGGAAATGAGGAAAGTAATAGTCAGAAATGAGCTAAAGACCATCTCTTTAAACATATATTTATTGATTGCTCTTTGAATAGGTTAGTAGCCTGACCTGAACTGGCTGCCTGGAACTACAGCTTGAGGGAAAACGAAAAGTCACTAGTTTTCTCCACTTCTGTCTCAGTACTGTAAAACGAGATGCTGTATTTTACAAATTACCATGCATGGAATATTCCCCTAATCAAAATTAACTGCATCAAATTTCTCCTTTTTCCTCACTGGACTATCAGAAGCCTTTAACCAGTATTCCCATATATCTATACTAATAATTTTTAATTCAAAAACTATATTGCATTACCTATCTCAGCTACATAGCACTTGCCTTTAAAGAACTGAGTCCTTCATAGTGTTTTCAGTAATCCTGAAGTATTTCTTGTTCCACTACAGAGGGAGTGACTGGGGAAACTGTAAGTTCTCTATCTATGCAAAGTTAATATATAGAAGCTAATATCATTATCATACAGGAATTTATCACTGCAGCAGAGCTGATAATGCTACGGTTCCTTAGAGGGCTTCACGTATTTTGGCCACATGAAGTGAACCATAGGTACTGTTCAACACTTCACTCTACTATTTCATTTAAAATCATAGAATAATTTAGGTTGGAAGGGACCTCTGGAGGTCGCCTAGTCCAACCCCCTGCTAAAAGCAAATCAAATTAGATCAGGTTGCTGAGGGATTTGTCCGAGTCTTGAACACATCCAAGGATGGAGATTCCACCACCTTTCTAGGCAACCGTTCCCAGTGTTTGACCACGCTCATAGTAAAAATGGTTTCCCTTATACCCTAATATGAGAGGAAAAGAATAATCTCACTGAAATCTTGGGGACAGACAAGGGGGGGCAGGCGGGGAGAGAGAAAATACAAATAAGGGTATGTTAGGTAATATAAATAATAAATAATAAAATGTTGACTGCCCCCAAACACTAATGCCAAATGCTTCTCCTTATGTAAAAACGAATATGGGATCTTTAGCATCCATTAAAGTTCAAGACCTCACTTAACATTTCACCTGGGAGTCTTGTAGTTCCAGTTCTTTATTGCCTTCTTCCCTTCCCTGCCATACATGGATTTTTCTTTGGATGTCTCCCAGCTCAGTGCTAACTAGGCCTGACCATGCTCAGTTTTAAAGGTCTGGTAACACCACATAAACTGTATTGCTTAATGCATTCCAATAAATGAATGTTACAGAAAACAGTTACGCAGCTTGGTCTGTAGTTTTCTATTAAGAGCTAACAAGTGACTTGAGAACATTACTGAGAAAACGTATTTATTTGTAGAAGACAACAGATGTGAATGAGTGTGCGTGCAGAAAGCTGAAATAAGAAGCAACACTTACGCCATTTATGGAAACGAACAGCGTAAGTTTTCCTGGCATTTCTTACCCCTCTGCTACTTCATGTTTCATTCAATGCAACTAAATCATCTTCATCTCATTATGAGCAGAGATAAACTACATGACCATTGTCTTTTTCATGCTATATAAAGCCAAAATTTTAATAGAAACGGTCTGTTCCAAAGACGGGAGGACAATTTATTTCCACAAAAGGGCTTCAGTTATCCCTGCAAGGCAGAAGTGGTGCACGAGCAACACCTCTGCTCAGCAGTCTCTTGGATTAAGGTTTTAGCCATGAGGCTGAAGTTGTTTCCAAGCACATTTTATATAGTTGCAGATTTCACCACTCTTTTTTGTAGTACCAAGGGATTGTAGGCCAACTGCACTGCGTAATGTAGTTTTCTACCACAGAGAGGCAGCCTCCACCAACAGATCCTTCCCTTTATGAAGAATAACTTAACAGTTGCACAGCTCCTCAGACACACAAAAAAATCTTAATCAAAATTAGCTACAGGACGTCAAAGTCCCCATATTCTCGGTACAAATTCTTAAACTACACAACTGTAGGGGTGTACCTACACCATGCAAAAGTGCGAGCCCCACGCAGAAACACTACCACTTTCAGAAGCATTTCAACAGTGCTAGCATGAAACCCAGGTGTGACRCCTCGCTCATGCCATTGACCTGCTGGAACGAGAGGTGCCAGGTCCCGTGCGCAGGGCCGTGGCTGCGCGGCGCCGGCACTCGGAGCCCAGCCGCACACGAGGCCCGCGGCCGCGCACAGAACGGTTTAGCAGAGCTGCTCCTGACACTAGCCATTTTTAAAGTGCTTGCTTCCAGAAAGTCTGTTTGTCTAAAGAAACACCAAAGTATTATTTTAACTTATACAGAGCTAGTTTACACTGAATTTTGATAAAGGAATAACTATGAGACAGAGCAAATGTTGCTCATTACCAAAGTTGGAGACCCACAATTTAGCACCATGAAAAATTAAGAGAATAATCACCAAGGAAGAATAATTAGCCAGAGTTTATAAAGTAGCATAGTGGTTTTACTTCAGTAAGAATAAATCCCACACTGGTGTAAGTAGCGTAGCACCAGACTATATGGAACATACTCTGTCAGAGAAACAACTGCTATTCACTGGTGGTCTGTCACTTCTGCAAGTATCTTGTGCAGGCTCTAAACCTCGAGTAGTTAAATTCTGCTCTAGTGAATTCTGGAGGGGGTTTTGTTTTGTTTTTTAACTATTGCAGAAGAAACAACATTTTGCATTTAGTCTTGCTTTAATTAAAGCTTCTAGCTCCTAATTTGACCACAGGGATGCTACTTTTTGGTATATATATATTTTTTTTAATGAAGTAGGTTATGTTTACTACTGACGACTGCCTGGATGCATTTGCAATTTACTTTGAAAGATTAATTAAGGCTTGTTTTCTTGACAGGGACAAGATTTTTTATGATCAGATTAAAATTGTTTTTAAATGATAACATGATTTTAAAGTAGTTTCCAAAATTATTCCTAGAAAATTAACACTTGGACTGAATTAAATATCAATCAGCTTAAGAATTCGGTAACGTGTATAAACACCTTTTCCTTTGCACTCAACCATTACTAGTCAGGGACGAAGTCCAATGACAGTTTGGCTTCAGGTTCCTATATACATAGGTGGAATTCAAGCAACAAAGCCCAAACTTAACCCCAGACCCTTCCTTCTCCGCTGCTGCCCAGAACCTCGCACCGCATAACTCATTAGGCCTCTCTTCTGGTCGTATTTTAAAGAGCAAGTGTTCAGTCCTGACCCCTCCTGAGAGGGAGGCAACTCTCCAGGGAAGACTGTAGCCACGGTTCCCGGCTAGACACTGGTGTTTCTCTGCAAGCCCAGGCAACACAAACATCAGCAAGGAACAGGCTTTGAGCAACAACTCTGGCTCAAAACTTATTATTAGCGAGGGTTGGGAACTTATCTGCTCACCACTGTTTTGTTTTCTGGGCTTCATAAATGGAGTTGACCCCTCTTCAGGTTCTAGACCACTCAGAGTACGGTGTCCTTGTCCTTCTCGTTGACTATAGCCAAGGCACTCGAAGTATTTTAAACCAGCATGTCACAGCTAGAAGTCAATAGTAGCTGCAACTGCTATCATACAGAGCAGAAATATTTTCGTATTTCATAAACAGACAAAAATGACCTCCAAAATAAATACCTCATTAGTCTCAGCACAGAGGCTAAGGACCCAAATGACCTAAAAGCAAATGTTATTTCTCTGGAGGAAATGGTCCTCTCCAGATCAGCACTGCGGACGATATGGGCTGTGCTGTATTTTGGTACAACTGTCTTTTATTTCTCCAAAGATAAAACATATGGTATATATTTGCAAGTATACATGTGCTGTTGCTGGTTTGATGGTCAACTTATTATTAGACTCTGTCCATTCTAATTAATGTTTGAGTGAGTGGCAGAAATATTTAGAGTATTACAAGTATTGAAAGAAGGATTAAAAACAAATTAAACCCTCTCAATACAGAGGGGAAAGATCCCTTTATTAACACAATCATATAAACTGCAGAAGTCACAGACCAGAAAGTAAGTGCTTCCTTCTAACTGAAGTAACATTGATGATATACCAGAAGACTGGCCTAATCATTGCATTTATTGGCTCATTTCCATTGTAATCTAAATATGACCAAAAATCTATGTTTAAATAAGCTGAACACCTGAAATTACTGTACATACTTAGATAATGAAGATGCATAGTATACAGCTGAAACTCATTAATAACTTCTTAATGGTGCACTGGATTACAGTTTCAACAGTATTTTTCTTGCTCACTAGATGTGATAACAATTATTAGCAGAGACACAGAAAATTATTATGCTCCATACTACAGAGGTATTCCCATTAATATTCTCCTAAGGGAAGCTGAGCCCCAAAAAGTTGTGCACTGGATAGTGGAGTCATTACTCCACTGTTAAATGTCTAGATACAATGAATATGTACAAAGAGTGTAATAAAAAACTCCAAACTTTTTCAGCATTACATTTTAATTGAATGTGAGGATGTTGACAATTTGGTATCTTCAGCAAAAACATGTATTTTCATAAGTAGCATGTTCTTGTGAAATATATAGAGGCAGTAAGAAGCCTTTATTCACTTCTGATTGGTTCCACAGGGCTAAGTCATGTATTGCTCCAATATAATCTATACATGAATAATTTTTCAAAGTATTTTGGTTCCCACTGATGTCCTTTTGCATTAATTTTCTCCCTTCAGAACAGGCAACAGTTCACCATTTTCTTTTAGCTCCTGTAAAGAAATATACATAATTATTTTTTTAATATATTTTGTGATTACAAGATTTCAATAGGGATGGTTCACAGATAAGAAAATAATTCACTGGCTATTAAAGGGATGAACTAGATGACCCACTAAAGGTCCCTCTCAAACAAAACTATTTAACATTCATAATGTTGTATTTAAATTCTATTTTATGTCCATTTAGTAAAAGAGGAAACTTTTGGAGGGAGAGATGCTCCTCTTCCCTCCTCCCCCAGAAGAATGTCATGTTAATACTTTACAAAGTAAATTATTTCCCCTTGTAGATACAAATTTCAGATATATTTTGTAGGTACACACAAAGTTTTACAACATTCAAAGTGCCTCCCGCAAAATGAGTGACATCCATTGATAGAATTTGTTCCTCCCACACATTAAAACAAACAAGACAGTGAGAAATTCAGAAGTTATAAATGAGGAATATTTACTTGCATCATCTTGATGGTTTAATTCAAACTATATAGCTTTTAACTTATTATACAGATAGAATTCTTTCCCTGGAGATGTAGGAAAATAATACATATTCCACAATATGTTATATTAAAACCATTTCCTGATATTCTCTATTTCAATTTTATTTCATATTATGCTACATTATGGAATGTATTTTAAAATATTGACAACATTCATCTACCCATACAAATTAGTCAGTGTGAACTGAACACAGTCTAACAATGCAAATAGAAAAATTGTATTTAAATCGCAGCAAGGAAAGTATTTGCAGCATCTCTGCAATGCCCAGGACTATACTTACTGATCACTGAAATAACCCATACACTTGTTAAATAAATAAAATTAAAGTAATCTATATAATTTAAGTAATACCAGTATTTTTAGAACTAAATGAGATTTATTGATTGTATCTTCCCAGGAGTTACAATGTCTGAGGAATTGGCTATAAACCATTCAGACAAGAATAGGCTCAGGAGTATTTGGGGTTTAGAACACTGTGCCTGCTCTGTTACAAAAATCAAAAACCACAGTAACAGATGCAGATCTATTTTTGTTGCTTCAGGGTCTGTTCAAACAACTACAATAAACCTTACTTTTTTCCAGGAATGAGACTGTTTGCTAGGAAAAAATGTCTCACCCACCTTATTTGAGAAAAGCAATGTCAAAAGTAAAACTAAGAAGCAAGAAAAACCTGTAAAAATGCACCCACGGGGTAAAAATGGTCTTTACAGTAAAGGTAACTGACTGCTGTCAACAAAATACATTTCACTGCTACATCTTGGAGTATAGGAACACTAGAGATTTAAAGCTCCTTTCAACCATATGTTGAGATAATGGAAGTCACAGTAAAAGCAACCAAGTCATTCGATTTCAAAATCTCAGGCCGCTACACAGGAATTTCTGTATATTACAGTCAGAAAACATTTTTACAGTTCTCAACAAATGGTCAATTTACATGTCAAACAAAATTCTCCCAGTCTTACCTTAACAATATCTAACCCTCCAACAAGTTCACCTTTTACATATAACTGAGGATACGTTGGCCAGTTTGAATAGGTTTTTAGTCCTTGCCGCACCTAAGAAAAATAATCTTAAATGTAAACTTCAGTTTTAGTAAAAGTACCAAGGAAATACACAAAGTGGGAGAGACTTAATTACCTCTTCATCCTCCAATATGTCAAACGTCTCATAATCAACACTAGAAAGAAAAAAAAAAAGTGATCTACTATGGACTTTTGCAATGGAAGACCCACAAAAATTCAAAACATAAATGTTTACAAAGCTAGCTTCCAAATCATCCAGGATATAATTAACACATATGAAGAAACAAAGAGGGAAAAAAAAGGCAGCTACTTAAGCACCAAAAAGTAATGTAAAAGATGTCTAGATTCATGGAAAACTCTTCATAATGCAGACGACACCATATTGTGCTAAAAATGGAGCTGTATACCTTCAACTCTTATTGTGCAAAATGTGTTCAAAATAATTTTGTTCACTAAATAGCTTAAAAAAAACCTGCAAGTTTTTATTGAGCGATCAAACAGCTGCAGCTATTTCATTTCTTCATATATTACTTGCACAAAGACACCAAATATATCATGCCAGTGTAAATCTCAGTTCTGGCTGACTCAGCTAAGAGTTCTGGTATGTAATTCCTAGTATTCCCAGTACTGGCATTCTTTAGTAACTGGAAAGCACGTGGATCCCTGTAGGTGCACTAGCGCCAGTGACAGTGATTTGAGTAACTACTACTCAGTTCTAAGTTGTACATTGATATACACAGCTCTGCTCTATGGCTGTTATCTCAAGAGCTCCTTCTGAGGTCTAGTAAGCAAGGCAACTGCTTAACCTCTAACTAGCAGTACAAAACACCATGGGTTTGTTCAGAGGAAGACAATGTTAATCTCTCGCTACAGAAAGAATTGCTTTGAAGAGAAAAACTGGGTCTAGATAAGATGAGAGGCTCCAAGATTAAGGAAAGAGATCAAGAGGGACCTCTAAGACRAGTTACTTATCAGAGAAGGGCGTTTTTTTTCTTTACAGTCAACAATCACAGCAAAAACGAGAAATTCACTGTTGCAATAACCTCCTAGCACACAGGGTTAAATCAGAGCAAGACAATCACTATGAAGCAGTCATTTTTCACAAGTATTTAAGCAGCATAACATCGGACACACCACATTTCAACTTGGTATCCAAGCAAACGCAGTAGGGATTTACACTATTGGTTTCTACATAGGGATAGTTTAAAACACTTTCAAACAAAGAGGAGGATGCTTTTGTAAAGGCTGGCATGAATATCTTCCAAACACTATCTATTTACAAACTGCAGTTTTTGAAAGAGAACTGGCTTCCTAAAGTAAATAAAGCTTACATACCCAGTACTATTTATGATTTCTATAATTTGCTTGCTGAAGCCACATTTTGCCATCTAAAATGCAGAAAAACACACGTTAAAACATATTTTTTTGCTAAATTTAGTCATTTAAATCCTCAAAATTCCAGCTCCTCAAATTACACTACAGCTAACATCAATTTTTGGTAATAACATCCTTACTAGATGAGCATTACTGCTAATCCCTTTTTCATTCTTCCTTACACTTCACTCTGAGCTTTAAACACTACTGAACATTTCTTTCTTTATATACTTTGCTAAAGTAAAAGAAAGTATTAAGGGTGGTAATTCCTATTACTTCAGTTGTGGTGAAGTGATATAAGGTGAATCTGTTTTCCAAGTTTGGCAATACTATCTTGAAAACTAATTAGGCTTCATTATTTTCTGAACATTCAAAAAGCCAAAGCAATAGGAAGGTTGAATACAAATGCCTAATATAAATTTGTAAAAAAGATGTGATTTATTTGGAACATACTCCACCCTTTACTTACCATTTTGGAGAGAGTATCTTATGGTCAACTGATAAATTGTGTGCATGTACAGCAACTTCTACTTTCAATTATTAATTTCAATTATCTACTGTGAACTCTTTCCATACTGGCAGTATAGTGACATTGAATGTCTAGAAAATGGTGGGCACTGTATATTTAATCCAGACTACCCTTTCTTCTTGGGGATTTAACTCTGCTGGTAACTCGGGCAAAACCAAAACGCGTATTAAACAATTTTCCCAAACTCTGCTTTCTTCAGGCAAGACACCAGCCTTCTAAACAGATGCACTTCTAGTGCCTTTAAAAACTAAGCACAACTAGCAAGTCACCACCACTTCAGCGAGGCAGCGTAACCCACAAGGTTCCAGCGCTTATGAAATGGCTTCGGAAAACAGCCTATGCTACTCTCACAAGCATCTCTTGTTGATGTACAGAGAGGGCTCAGGGAACGAATGAGAAAATGAAATGGAAAGAAATCACATGAATGAGCTCAGTTTCCTGCCTCTGTATCCCTTCTAAAAAACACTGTGTAAACACCTCTCCAAATCTGGCCACTAAATACAGTTATTGCTYAGGGTACATCACTCCAATGAAAAGTTTAAGGTGAGGCGGGTGCTGTTCAGGTAACTTTGACAGAAAGAACTGCACTGCCTTGCTGTTCAAAAGGGAAAAATTTATCCCCTGGTTACCTTGTATGGGCATGCAACACAAATAAATAGGATGACCTTTTGGTTTACAGTCATTTGCCATTATTTTAATCCTAATTGTAGGCAGTCATCTGTCTTAGGCCACTAGCTTTATTTCAGTGCACAAGATAGATAACTGATGCATTAAAAGCCACCAGGTGTTGACCACTCCAYGCACGTGAGAAGAAGAGTGGATCATTTACTGCATGTGACATTATACATTAGCCTTGAAAACATCTATTGGCTTTTTTTAAATGAAATTGTGCAAGCATAATAAAGTCAGAGAAATTAAAAAGTATAGGACACTCAATCCAACTAGGTCAGCAGAGGGAAAAAAAACATGGAATTAACATGTTGGGTAATAGTCAAAGTGTACACCTCCAGTATGGTAGACTTTGGGAGCAAATGTTCAGAACATCAGAAGAAAATTCATTAACCAAGACCAAAAGGACATGGACTGTTGCTATCAGTATTTCAGCAATATATTTCAATCAGGTAAAATATGGACTGCTCTTCTATGACTTACAGAAGCACCAAATAAAAACACAACTTCCCAGAGCTACCAATTTTCATTAACAAAGGAAAAGAAGGTAACTGTCACTAAGTGTTGCAGAACTACAGTTCTACTTCTATTCAAACAATTGTTTAAACCTTACCTGTTTATTTCCCTTCATAAAAAGCATCACAGGAGCTTTGTTTATCAAGGTTTTAAGCCTACAGGAGGCAGGAAAAAGGAAAACAGAGAACAGCTCAATTATTATCCTGTGCTTTTGTTCAACAGGAAAACAAATGCAAAAAGTGGAAAGACAACTTACCAAATGAATTTAAAGCAGTACTATAACCAACTGTATTCATTTATATTGTTCAACTTCATTCACTACAGTTATAAACAATCCTGTTACTTTTAGAGCAAAAATTTACTTTTCTAGATTGACCTGTAAGTATCAAGAAGCAATAGATTTAAGGAAAAACATTCTTTCAGGGTATTTTTAATACAATATCTATACTCAGTCACATATCACTACATAACACATCATTTTCCACATACTGAATATAATACTTAACGTTTCTTATTCTCCATATGAGACAAAGCATTTTGTAGAGTAATAGCTATAGCTGCTATCCATCAGTCATAAGATCACGAAGGACAAGGTGCTACTGAAATTCAGGAATAGATCCACTTTGCCCCATCACGCCCTGTCTTCTTCTGGCCTATCCTTGGTCCACCCACATAACAACTCAGACACTTCTTTTCTTTCCCTCTGCTTATAGAAAAGGTTTGCTGGGACAACTGATGGAAAAAGTTAGCAAAGCCTCCTGTCCAACAGTTTCCTGCTAAAGGCAGTTTATCCTTTATGAAGTGCATGGCAGGTGGTCATTTTCTGTAAAAGGTCACTTTGCACTACTCGCACAATGCAAAATGATTCTAAACTGGAGAATCCAGGCTCTTTGCAAAATAAAACTAAATGATGTTTTGTTGGTGACCTACAGCCTGTGCATGTGTAAACCTAAAAACAAAGACAATTTTTCCAACCAAGTTGGCTCTAGGGGAAAAAGCAACGGTAAACTAACAATTACACCAAAGGTGAGCCACAGGAGACCAGTTCCCCAGCTGCCAGAAAATGTTTGGTGAAATCAAGCTTATTTGCAGAGTTCATTTTCCAGGAGATTTTCAATTAAGCAGACACAGTTCACTGATGGGAAGACATCAAACATGGAGTAAAGGAACAGAATTTAGCATTAAATAGGTTGTACTACTGATATTCCTTCATTTTATTAAGTCTTAACATGTTCAAACAGCTAGCCCACAGATTTTGTTTATTTTTTAAATGAGTGACTATCCTGATAGAGTGAATATAGTTAGAAAGAGAGCTAGTTGCCCAGAAACTACATACAAGGGTAAGTACAAAGAAAAACTAATTGGTGCTGTAGAAAAACACTTCCCAGTTGTCACTAGAAAACAGAAGACAGACCTCAACAAAATGCTGTGCATTAACCTGAGAAACCAACACATCTGCTAAGAGATGAATAACAAACTATGCAACAAGGAGCAGCCCRTGACTTGCCCTGTGAATTTTCTACATCAAAATTTGAGAACATTTCACACACCTGTTCAGGAGATGCTGCTGCTTCTTTAGGGAGACATCTAGCTATACCTACAACTTTATTCTATGAAACACATTAGGTAATGTGAAATGTCCTCCACTTACCTTCTCTTCCCCAAAAGACTAAGCAAAACAAAAAACTATGTATAAACTCAATGAATTTATATGCTTTGCAAGTTTGCTAAAAGGAGGAGAGGCCAAGGGACACTTTCTAAAATAAGTTTTAAAAAGGACACACACTGAGACAATCCCATCTTTACATATAATTTAAGCTCAGTTAAGATGCAGAAGGTAGTAAGTGATTGCTTTTTGTGGTCTCAGTGAAATAATTTACTAATTACCCTACCAGGGTAACAACTGGCCCTTCAAGAGTAACAACATGTGAACCTCAAAGATAGAACAAATTAAAAGGCATCACACACCTGTGAAAGTAAGTCTGGTTCATTACTGCATAAAGACAGCTTGCTTTAAGTTATTTCTCAGCTGTGCTTCATCAAGGCAAGAAGACCAGAACCAGTCACCTCCAGAGCTCTGCAAGACTTTTACTCTCACCGTCCTCAGACGGCAAGTGGGAAATCTATGCTAACATATTTGCCTTCAAGGCACAGGCCTACTTCTTGTAAATCAGCTTTCTTTTGCATGTCTCAATGGCACTATTCACACAAAAGCTAAAGAAAAATGCCGCCGTATACTAGCAACTTCCCTAACAATGATTTGTCGCATATCTGGAGCTTGTCTGCCTGAGGTATGGCAGAATTTCAAACAGCAGCGTATCTTCAAATGGGCAGGTTAAAGGAGGACAAATTGGCTTCTAGATATTACATCTGACTCAGGAGGCAACACTTCCTATTGACACAGCATGCATTCGTACTGTCAAAGTGAAAGAAAACAGGAACTGAAGGACATGGGTAGTCAAGAAAAATGGGGAGAGAAGCCTAGATACTTTGTCTACACCAATGTCATAGTTATGAAGGTAAGTGTGTGTCAAATAAAGTCAACAAAAGCTACTAGTGTGTCTAGAAGAGGGTTTTCTGAGCTACCTTTAAAAATAAGTTCTTAAAAAAAGAATCAAGAAATCTATATATTCCTGTTATAATTTAAAATTAACAAACTACAAGTATAATAAGCAAAGCTTGTTAGAACAGTATAGCCTAATACTTTACATAAAAGTGATGTTACTCTATAGAAAACAGAACATATTAAACTACTTGAAATAAGGAGTGCAGGAGTTCTGTAGTTAAAGAAAGTCTTGGTTTACTTCTGATAAAGTCAAAGAAAAGGAATTTATATAGCAGATTGCCATATACAAATGAATAGGGAAGAAACCTCAAAAATGAACCCCCTTAAAATAAAGACATAAAATGTCATACTTGTCCTCCAACTTGCATGCCTTCGGACAGACTGTGTCCAGTTCTCCAGAAGCCTCAAGTTCCTACAGAGATTACAGGGAGGAAAAAAAAAAAAAAACAGATATGAAAAAGAAAAACTGCTTCTGATAACTAGCAAGATTAAGAAATTTCTCAGTTTCTAACCTTGACAATATCCAGTCCACCTATAAGCTCTCCAGCTACATATAACTGTGGATAAGTTGGCCAATTAGAATATGTTTTCAGTCCCTGACGAACTTCTTCATCAGAAAAAATATCAAAACTGCTAAATGAAATACCATGTTTGTTCAGTATCTCCACCATTTGTTTGCTGAAACCTGCAAAAGTAAAAAGAGGAATTACATATAATTTTAAACCAAGTGTTCCCATGTCTGTATTAAACTTTATTCATTAAAAAAATGCAAACCTTTCAGGCCATAACTTCTCACCAACAGCTCTAGTGTATTATTCCTTGTTGTGCTAATATCCCCAAATATTATAGAGAGGTAAAAAATAAACATGGTTAATTACTGGGCATATAAAACCTAAGTAACTGAACAGTTCAGTAAGTCTAGAGCTTCTCTACATAGAGCGGTACTCAGTAAGTAACCTTCATGTACTTCCCTGTTGATCCAAAATACGGTTAAGGCAAAATTAAATGCATTCCCTTATTCCTTCTCTTGCCAGCTCTTCCTCACTCATAGAGAGGAAAAGCTCCTCAATGACCCTAACCGTATCTTCAGTAGCCGCCTTTCACTTCCTCTAGTTACTTGCGCATCATTTTCTCTGTCTGTCATTTCTTCCTCCAGCTAATAATAACCTTCTTCCACACCAAAAGTGGATGAAGTTAACACAAAACAGGAACTATGACTCAAACCCACCAGCATGTCACTGACTTGACTTATTTAACTTAGAAACTTGGCTTTTTTTTTTTTCTACCTCTGCTTCAAGAGCATCTCCTTTCTACTTCACAGCAAAAGACAGATACCTTTTTTCTTTTTTTTTTAAGGTTTATATTCATGAGTAAATAATACAATTTTACTACCCTTAGGACACTTACGTACACTTATGACACTTTACTTTCCTTTTGTGACCCCTTTTCATTATGTCCTACTCTGACAATAATTTCTTGTCAGGACAGTAAGTGAAAGAATGTAAACATCCCAATTTTATAAATTTATTATGTAGCCAACCTTGGAAAAGAGTTTTTCTCTCCTGTAACTAAGAAACTCTTCTAAAAAAAGCCAAACACACATAGGCTGTATCCTTCATGCCAATATGGCCATTCTTTATGGGGTAACCTGAAAAGCAGTATTAGACTTTGACAACCAAAGCCACCTTCCTCCACTTCGCAGCTTCCACGGAGAGCATCACAAGCGCTCCTCTGGAGAGGACAGAGCTCACTGGATGCTCCAGAGTAGACTGCAGAGAGTTACTCCGTAAAGGAAACGGATGTGAAGGTCTGCTGTACTTCACAACACAAGGAAGCCAAGGAGCTGATCTTTAGGACTGATGGTCAGATCTTGATTTGCAATTCCTCTGTTCCCCCACAGCTTATGCACCCTGCTATGAAAACAATGCTGATCAGGAGAGCTGCTAAATACATAGCAACACACAAAGATTCGGAAGTTTTGCTTCATTTCTAACATTCGGTCTTTACCCGGAAATATTTTAACACCTGCCACTGCTACTTTCATGCACATCGTTTCTGAGGAAATAAAGGCCTCCTAGACAACACTATTACATGATTTGCAAAAGTGATCCATGACAATTTGCCCACAAATCAATGTGATAATAATGTACATTTTACATCTTTGCCAACTCATTCTGTTTTAGAATCACATAACCTTGCAATCCTTCCAATTTCCTAAAAGAATTCCAACAAATGCTGTGCAGACAAATAAAAACCTCTATATAAATATATATAAAAAAAATGCTTAAAGGCTTTAATAAAGAAATGAAAAAAGAATTTTGAAATGAGGAAAAAGAATCAGTGCCATACAAGAATAACCTTTGATTTCAGCTTGCAAAACTACCTATTAGTTTTTGAAATATGGATTTTTACTACAGCTTTCTGCAGTTTTCATGATCTGCAATTTATTGAGATATGAAGTAGTAGTATTTATATGTATGGCATCTAAGTTGCTTTTCTGTCTACAACTGAAGTGTTAAGTTCATGTACAGCCTCAAGTAAAACACAGATTCTGAAATTTTTCATACATCTGGGAGTTCATTAGTAAACAGCTAAAGGCTGATTGCTGATGGTTATTCCATTGCCAATATATTAACTCATTTCTACTGTAAGAGACTGGGGGGGAAAAAAAGCTTTATTTTAGCTGTAGGCAATTACATGCAAACTAGAAAGATTGATTGGCTGTGTTTCATTTTGAAGGGATACGGTAGCAGTCTGGAAGTGTTATGCTTAGGGATAAAGTGCCAGAACAGCTTTACTCTCATAACAAAAGATTTAGGTTGAATTTCTGAAGAAATACCATACATGCATTACAAAGAATAATTAAACTGTGAACAAAATGTTTTAAGCGGTTATCTAGACAACCACAAATGTCACTCTGGATTCTACACTGATAATGACAGACTACCTATATTACTGTATCGATGACGCAAATAAACAAATACGATTAGAGTCCAAAAGAATCTGCTGAAATAATACAACATGCATAGCAACCAGATACAATAGCCAGCAAACACAGCCAAGACGACAAACCTTAATTTACACTACACTGAATCAGCTTTCCCAATGAAGAAATTATAAACTACAAGAAGATCTCATAATACGCTGCTGGAGAGGGTTCCACACTATTTGCCAACTGCATTCAACACACCAAATCTATTATTTGAATCAAAATAGATACAATTCACCAATACGTTCACCTTTAGAGAGGCATGTCTCCTTTTACTTAATTACATTTTTAATACTCCTACTACTGTTATAACATTTTGTCAAAGATAATATGGATTTGTTAAATGTTAAGCCTTGAAAAAAGAGTTTGTCTATTCTAGGAATTTCAACAGATCCAACTTACTAATGTCTCCCAACTACTGCCAGAAACTATCAAAGCAGTCTAAGCAGGCACAGTATTTAACTGCAAAATAAAGAGCTGTAAGTTCAGATGATTTAGTGTGTGGCATCACATTTGCATACTTCCAATTTTAATACTTAAGTCTATTTAGGTAAGCACCTCCTGCATACTTTTCATAGGGTACCAGGGATCAAATATAAAAACTGTAAGCTTGAAGAAATACCTATTTTATCATAATATTAACACACATGCAAATGAACCTGTTATGCTCTTAATTCACTTTCCATGCTGAGTTTTAATGAAGTATCCTTATCCTTGAAGCCTTAATGTCTTTTTTTTAATTTTTTCCTTTTTTTTTTTTATAGCCTCAAGTCCCTCCCATCAAAAACTAAATACATTAAAAACTGTAAGGGGTTTTTCTTTAGAGAACTTTAAAATCTGCCTAGAGTTCTGCTCAATACACTTTAGCAGACCAGCTCTCTACTGGATACCTACAGAAATCCAGAGGAGAAATGGCGTGCACGTGCCATCAACTGATCCCTTTGAAGCTAGATGCCGACTGGAGCGTAACGGAGAAGCTGGGCACACAGCAGGTCAGAGCACATGTTATCGCTGCCTGCACAACCCTCGCTCTCGCAACGGGCAGAGGAAGAACCGTGCTCTACCTGCACAGGGCTCTGCGCCTACCGCTTCCCAGGCGCCGCCAAACCCACAACACGCACCAGGCTACCCGCTAATGTAGCAGGAAGGGCTACGCTAGCATCCAGCATAGTTCAACTTACCCCACCTATATCTGAATTAGCAGCTGCGGACACCCCAAACAGAGGCTTAGGAATATTAGGAGATGGTGAAGTGCATCAGAGCTGTGCTCTGCTACATACAGTTACTATACAACATATCAGCGGCTGCACTTCACAAGTCTACTTCAGAATAAGCCAAAATTTCCATTCCTATGATATCTAAATTCCTGTGACCATATGTAACTTCTGTGCACCTGTAATTATGTTGTTAAATTATGCTCCTACACATAAACAAAACTTCATCAGCTCATCATCTTGAATAAAAGAAATTCTGTGATCATATTAATATACCAATGTCCAAAGGCACTTCAACAAAGTTCTTTGACAAAATTTTACTTCCTAGTCTCAAACTCCTTCAATGCCAGAGGAGTCAGAAAACTACTGAAAGCTTTAAGTTTAGGGTTTGAGTTTTTAAATGCACAAAGGAGGAAATTTTTTTCCTGCACTTAAAATAGGAAGAGCTATTTTGATGAGGGGACTGGGGGAAGGATGTAGAGGAAAGGAAGTCAAAGTTAAAAGAAACAGTTGCAGCATAGTTTAGTTCTCTAAGTTATCTCTAAATTCTCTAAGTTAGTTTGCTAACTCACATTTAGTTATATGCCACTAGATATAAGAGACAATGCATTCAGACTGTGAAATGATAAGAGGGGAAGAAACACTTTAGTCCACTACACTCCATCCCTGTTCTGTTTCTCTAGTGCACACCATTTAACACTTTAAAAAAGACTTAGACACAGCAAGCACCGTATGTTAGAATGAAAACTACTATTTAACCTCATGCTCAGCTTTCATAACAGCCTAAAAATATTTTTCAGACAAAAAACAAAAAAATGAAGAATGACAGAAATACAAAGTAATTAAATGTATAATGTACTGGTTGGAACAGACGAATCATTAAAACTGTCCCAGCTCCTCATTACTTCTTGGAAATAAGCAAATGCATATGTGCAAACTGTCAGACTTCCAAGCTAACATACAACCGCACAATGAACATGAAGGAGTTTTGAAATCTGGGGTTATTTCTGAAACTACTTCTACAGAAAAGATACTGAGAACCTACTAATGCACTGAAATGAAACAGCAGCCTTGAATCTAGGAAGGGAAAAAATAAGGGGAAAAAATAAGGTGTGCAAATACCAAACAGAATGAGGAGACTCAGTATATATAGGACATTGCACTTCCCCTCATATTTCTGTAATCTTTCCACAGCTACAACAGGAGAAAATCATAGAATGGCATGCAAGTATTTTAAAAGAAGCTGAGAGAATGTTTAGCTACTGGGGGCAGAGTCAATAAAGTAGTTGCACACAAGCCATAAGCAAGTACTTCATCAGCCTGAAGTAATCTGGGTTGTGCTGCAAGACTCCCCTCATTCTGCCAGGGCAGGATTATTCTCTGCAGCCCATGGTCTAGCATTTTGTTTGACATGCTTTAACCACTACTTCTCTTTCAAACATTGTTTCATGAGTTTCATATATAAGCCATCCTTCTAAAAATAGGGCACCATGTACTATACTAAACTCCCTCCAATTAACACTGCTTGACAGACACAGACTTTCTTCCTTTCCTGACGAAGACAAGCTGTATTAGTTCAAAGCTTTTCTTTGTAATTCAACGCCACTAGGGCCAACTGGCAGCTTCATTGCTGTCACTGCTCTTGTCAGCTCCCTCATTTGTCAAGAATTGGGACTGATCCAAAGTCACCTGAAGTTAATGTGGAGATTCGTATTTACTCCATGCACTTCATCCTCAATTTCAATAACTGTAACTACAGCTAGGCCTCCTGTAATATAAATGGCTCTCCTGCGATACGATGTCTACACAGATACAATGCAAACCAGCAGTGGCTATTTTGTAAATCACATATCACAAACCGGCATTCTCACTCCATCAAATCAATGTATTCCTCATTATTATCCTTTCCGTCCCTCATTTTAATAGCACATGGTAATACCACGATCTGCATCTTGCAGGGTTAAAATAGACAGACGGATCATGTAAAATCAGTTTCTTTTAGGTCCTTCTACACTACTTCCTTCATTATTATTATTATTTACACGGTTCTTCTCAATTTAGTTTCTTTTGGGAACTTCCTGAATATGTATCAACACAAAACAAAAGGCAGCTAACAAAGGCATGTCTAAACTTGGAACTTGTTGCCTGAATTTAATACTTAATACTGTTASAAGCTTTTTCATGGCTAGAATATAGGCAGTGCAAGCACACTACAAGGATATTTGGCAATTAAGTGAGTATCACATCACTAAACCCACACACCATATCAACATTTCAAACACCACACTTGCGAACTTCTGTCAGAGACATAAGGCACSGTTCTGCCTCTGGGCTGCACATGCTGAGCCCTTTCCAGACAGAGGGTCAAACAGAATAATGCTGCGAATCCTCATTTCATTCTCAGCAAAATGTTTTGAACACATTAAGTTCACGTGTATCTCTGCCAGATACAAAAACATTTATGACCCTATACAGGAATCTTTCAAGTGAGTGTATTTTAATGCAATTCATGCACAGACAGACCAGAAAAAAAAAGACTTGGACTTTCACTATTTGTTCTTAAACACAAACAACTGAAGTTTTCCATAACAATTTAACTTCATGAGCAGTAAATCTCTCTGTATTGGTTCTGTAAGTAAGGAGCAAGACCTGTAAGGAGCTAGTTATTTCTAAATCTTTTCCGATTCTCCTGTTACGCTTTACAATCCTTCATCTTTTTGGCCCCAAGATGTGGCTAGTACGATTTGCCTCATAGGATACATGTTCACTTAGCAAAGGAATCCCGTCTTAGTCATCTCAGCGTGTCGGCTACAGTGGGGAAGGAACTGTGAAAGTTGCAACATTTGATTTCTAGACCAATTTGGGGAGAAAAAGGAGGCAGAAGAAGTCAAAGCAACATTTTTTCATTGTTTTCACACACACAAGTTTAGAATTCTAGAATCCTATCTTAAGCCCCTATCCCCAGAATAAAATCTTTCCAGTCTTCCCATTTCTAGTGAAGCTCTCAAGATAAATGATGAAGAATGGCAGGTTTTCCACATCGCATTTTGCTCCTTTTTTTCAGGATGGAATATGGTCATTTGGGAATAAGTGTACATGAAAACACCAACAAAGCAACTAGCAGCTAAATGTTCACTTCTGTAAGGTATCAGTAGGAAAAGACTTGTGGGTAAGAAGCAGACTAGCAATAGAAGACATACTTCAAACAAGCTGTTATCCTGAGACGCGTCCCCAAAAGGCAGGCCGGGACTGCGCTCAAAGCAGGCAGCGTGCGAAGCGTTGTGTTGTTAACTGCCAAAACGATGCCCCCAGCCCTGCCCCGGAACAAGAGGGAGCCACAGCCAAGCCCTGCCAAGAGTTCTGCACAGCCAAGCCATCGCCAACCCACATCAAAGCAGCATCCTTCCACTCGCCTCCTGCAGATCACCACAGCCCACCCTGCAAGATCAGTTCTGCAAAGCAATTTCCCTAGCCTGCATGGGCAGAAGGATGGCAGCTTCATAGTACTACAATTTTATTTTTAAACATTTGTTTATGTACTTTCCCAATACAGATCAATACTTCAAGTCAGCTGGGAGCCAATCACTTTAAACCGTGAGCAAGGATTAGAGGAGTCAAGCTGAAGAAAAGGCATTTCTTCTGTAGTGGCAACACAAGGTACTGGTCTTCCAATTTTACTAGTTAGGGTAGTTTTACTTTGTTTTTCCAAATGGCAACAGTAATCCAGGATGTTAGTCAATTCTGTTATTCCTTGAATTGAATAGTTCTCTTCAAACTATTTTACATTGTTAACATGTACTTCAATGCATAAAATGGCAGGATTAAACATTGAGCTAGCTCAGAAAAAAGCATCCTAGTTCAAGGACAGCATTATACATATTCTTTGGAAAGCCCCTGACCTCTGTGACCCTATCTCCAAAATTTAAATAGGGGAACAGCAATTCTCTAACTACATATAAGCAACATGAAAATACTTTTGTATCCTTTTGTTTCTAGGTATGCAAGACACTGTTGCAATGCACGTCCCCAAAACCGAATGAATCTGGCAACCAGCCCAAAGCAAGGACTGCCACACTGAACAGGAACTTCAGGAAATTCTTACCGCAGCGAGGCTCTTTCGGAGACCCTTTCATAAACAACATGCAAGGGGCAGCATTGATGAGTTTCTTTAGACGCACAGCAAGATCTTCTTTTGCAATGTCATTAGAGCCAGCAGAAATGGAACTGCCAGATGCATGGCGCTGGACCTTTTTGGTCAGCTCTGGGGCATGCGCACCGTCTAATCTGTCAACTTTCTGAGAATTCTAAGGAAGCCAAAATACAGGCTCATGTTAACAAATGAAATTCAGTATTTGTACTCTAATTTAAAAAAAAGTAAAATTACCATATAAAATATAGATTTTCAGATGCAAAGTGAATTAGTGCATTGATCATTTAGCCAATCTTTAGTTCCAGCAGAGACTCTAGACTTACACCATCCTGTGGGCTAGCTCCTGTTAATGCTAGTGAAATTTGTTTTTAATGAATTAAAAYATTTTGCTTTTTTTAATCACAGACAAACATGCCTGCATACTTGTCATTTCTACCAAAAGAATATTTACCTGGTTTTTTTTGCTGTGTTGTAGAACTATAGCTAGACTAGAAAACACCACTGAAAAAACTTTTGACCCAATACAAGGTATGATAGCTAACATAAAAACCTTATAGGAATCCCAATGCAATTAAGGAAGTTCCAAAATATTATGATTAGGTATAAAAACAATTTCTGTCTACTTTTTTTTAGGATCTGCTATCCAGACTTAAGCCAGATGCATAAATGTTTCTTCACTGTGAAAGTTCTTAACTGTGAAAGTTCTTAACAAGTTTCTGCTGTTCCAGTAATAGAAGTACACGCTAAGAGCCCACATGGAATTCATTTCTTTTACATCCATTTTCTCTTACCTTAAAGAATAAGAATGTTGGAACAGAACTAATTCCATATTTTTCAGACACTTCAGGCACAGCTTCAGCTTCCAGCTTAGAAAAAGAAAACAGAAAAGATGGTTTCATTTTCATAATCTTCCTTAAAGTTTGACCATGCAAGTCAATCCTGCCTAGAATGTTCTTCTAGGCATTTTATACATTTAAAAAGGATTTTGATGCAGAAGTTTGTGACACATTTGCATTTAAATGAGACTCACTGGGTTGGCGTGTCATCCACCGAGCCTACACAGTGTCAAAACAGGTTCAGAGGTTTTTATTTTGTTGCACATTTCAAAAGATGCCTGGAGGCTGCGAATAAAATTTTTGGTGCACTAGTGACCTAGTAAATTTTCAATCATATGCAGCTACTACTATATTGAAATCCATAAATCATTGACCCCAGTTATGTCATGATTACAGTGCTTATTTTCTGCCCACAGCAATTCTTGCTGTTTGCTCTATTGACTAATTTCAAGGGGCAGTACATCATGACTGACATTTGCAGCCTTCTGCAAATTATGAAGCAAAAAGGAGTGTTTCTTCAATAAACTATTGATGCCTAGTAAATTTTATTTTTAACTCCTGAAAGACTACTGAGTATTGAGTGGAAAGCTTGTTCAGATTATTCGTTCTGAGTTTATTCAGCCTTAAAATGCTTACCTTGAAATTCTACAATGTAATAATTTACCATGAAAATAGATCTTTTAATTTAATCAAATTTGTGATTTTCTATGCACGGTCTAGAAACTTATTTTAGTGACAGAGCACAAGGCTTTTTAAGTTGCTAGCTCTGTAACAACAGCAGTTAGCAGCAAAATAAAGTGGCTATAACGGACATAAATATTTTTTCAGACCCTAAAACACAGGAACCTGTGATCCAGTGTACAGAAGAAAAAGATTTTCAAATTCTTATTCCACAAACCATACAATGACAGTTCATCGACAAGCACCCGCAGAGCTACTTAACAGTTTGCTCCTGCTCTCACCTGTTCATCCCTACTAACCTATTTTAGAAAACACAATCTGTGATTGTTCTATTAACTGAGATACAGTGAGTCTCTGAATGTTCCAGTATTATAACATTATGTTTTGATTTGTTCCAACCATTAAGGCTCTTAATGAACTCACTGAACACAGAAGCAACCCAGCCATCAATTCAAAACTTGAAGTCCAAGCTTCATCTCTATTCCCATAAATCAATGCTCCACCAGGATCAACTCAGAAACTTTCTACTACAGACAATTCCAATTATCTACTTGCTTTCAAGTTGCAAATGATTGAACAAATTATACTAAATATATTAATTTTCTAGTAGAGTTTTCTATCTACCTGGATACTTATGTTCCACTCTGGTGAGGTTCATGCATACAGAACAGATTTCATTTCGTATTTCAATAACTTGCTGTTATTGGTACATCTTTCCAGAATATTCTGCTTCTAACCATTTTTTGATAAAAACATTTTCATTTTAACCAAGTAAGGATCTTGGAATTAAGACATGCAACAACTAAATGCAACAACTGAAATGTGAAATTGTATTCAGAAAGACTCCTTCAGATTTATTAACAATTTTTTGAAGTTCATTCCATGCTAATTAGTTCTGTTCTAGAATCCACCTGTTTTGGCCTTGCGAGGTGCTACACTGCTCTTGGTTAGTCATCTGTAACTGTCCRATAAGTTACCAGGTTCTTGCCAGTAAAAAAATCTGGCTATTCTGGAACACAGACCAAAGTTCTGTGCACTGAGTACTTTCAAAATTAAAGATATTCCCGGTGGGGAGCAAAAAATATACCATATCAAGAGAATTTACCCCCAAGTCTCTCGGTAGTTTGTTTTCTCTAAATGAGTATGCCATTATCTTAGCTTTGCAATGTTTGACCACTGAATACAGAACCTTGCTATTAAAAAGTAAATAAATTACTGCTGAATAATAAAGAAGCAACTGAGAGGTTTCAAACTTGCTTTGGCCTGCTAAAAGTCACAGCAACTCTATACAAACAAATATCAAATATCTCAAATTTTCAAAATGTTGAACATTAGTCTTTGGATGCACTAATTAAAATGGTTTTGTAAATTAATACAATTGAAATAGGTCCATCCTTCCATTTTAGAGAAAAAAATACCAACTGTGAGAGGAATCGTTAAAAACAAATCACAAAACCTAAAGGCTGTAAGAAATCAAATTAAAACACACACACAGCTGGTTGTTCCATTACTCCCTGCCCTCATAATCACAGAAGTGTCTCATTAACAAGGGAAAGTTGTGTTAAAATGAACAGCATGTTGATGAAGTGCATTCATTTTTCCCTCCACACTAGTTCTCTTACTAGGATGTGATGATGATCTCACAAAAATATAGCATCTCATTTGTGCTTATACCATCCAGCATTATACCACTTTCATCCTCGAGTGACAACATTGCACAGACTTTATCTACTTTTAAACTCCATAAAGATTACTGCTCTTTAATAACGGACAGAAATGAATCCCAAGATCTATTTGACTAACCAGTAACATCATGAAAACAAATGAAATCTCTAACAAACTTGAAAAAGAACAGTGCTGCCATTTTAATCTCAAATCCCTGGATAAAAATCAGGCTTTAACAATATGGCTAACTACAGTACTGAAGCACTGAGTCATTGCAAGAACAGGGAAATTTAAAAGCCTACTTGTTAGATGAAGTAGCTAATGAAAGAAATGCCTTCACTGTATCTTACTAGACCAACTCTTTTTTTTTTTTTTAACAGCAATGTAAAAATTAAGACATTATTTAAGTTTGAGATATCAAGCTTGCAAAGATGAATCTAGAACTCGATCTAACAGATTTTTTGATGCATCTCTTGCATACGTTCAACTCACATCTTCAAACAAAGTCAAAAAGGAACTTCAAACACAACTTTATTCATATTTTGTAATAACAGCTTTCCAATGTCTGTCTGTCTGTCTTTCCTTTGTATAAAATAGGATTTACTGTCTGGTAACAAAGACTTACCTTCACAAATGTAACCTGCACATGTTCCTTTGCTAGTGCCGCCATAACCTCATTCATTTGAGCACACTGAGGAGCCCATGGTGCCCAAAAATGGACAACTACAAGAGACCTATTACAAAAAAAAGTATAGCGTGTTTATTTTTTTAAAGTATCATGCAGTTTGATATGCCATGCAAAAAAAAAAAAAAAACAAAAAGAAAGCCTTCCTGAGAAGAAAGATAATCAAGTGAAACCAGTACCATTATCTATGGCTCACAGAGAGAAATTACTTATAAAAAAAGTAAAAATTGAGGACATCTAGTACTTTTTTCAGGAAATATCTCAATACACAAACAAAGAAATATGCCACCCTGTATTCTGGTAGTAAGAGACCACATTATATGAATGGCAAGCAGGAAAAGAACAAGCAGATATATTAAAGATCAAGTCATGCACTTCATGGCTGCAGATTTTGAGGCATCCACAGGCCAAGCACACAGACCATTCTCAGGGGTCCTGCATTTCTTCCAGGAAGGTCTTCTGTTTCCAGAAGCTCTGGGTACTCCACAGCTCAGTAGCATCATGCCAAAGGCTGCACCACTGCTTTTCTCCACTCAATGCCACTCTTATTTCTTTACTATCTATCCAGGAAATAAGGTAGTAATTTTTCAAGCAACTGGGACTTGCCTAAAAATAGAGTATTCTTATACAGGAACATAAGCTTTTGCTTTTATTAGCTTCAATTTCATATTCCTTTTCCAGCATCAGTAAAATTTCCTTGAATGTTTAGTATTAATCAGACACAGTATTTAAATATAAGAAGTCACACATGTGAACAAAAATCCCAAACTGGGCACCATGACGTATTTCTCATGAGCTTAACCAAACAGGCATTGATGACAACAGTGACAAGACATTTGCATTTAATCTTCAATTCTGTTTTCTAGGTTTGCTGAAGTTAAAAGCACTAGATAACAGAGGATAAAGAATAAAAGACATATAATGTACTGTTTTTAATCTACTTCGAAAGAGGTACAGCTATCAAAGCAACCATACCCTAGAAGTCATTTAGTGTCTTTTATTAGAGCGTAAATAATAGAAGCTCACTATAAATTTTAACAGTCTCGTGGGCAGCACAATATTCATACTGGAAGAGAAGCTGTGTTACCTGACCACATACTCTGAATACAACACCAAACTCAATTCAGACACAGAACTGTAAAATTCATATGCTTTATTTTCCAAAGCAATTCTAGACAACTTCAGTAGAAGTAGAACAGGGTAGTCTTTTTGCCATAACGTGATCAGTCAGCACGCGGTTCTGCTTTGAAAGCTGGTTAGAACTGGCATAGTTTACAGGCTAGTAAAAACTGAAATTATGGAACTGCAAGACAGTTCCATTTTTCTTCAAGGGCCAGCCTTGCAAATTCAGACCTGAATTTAGGAACAGTAACACATCTTCTCCAGGGCACATCTTCTCTGTATAGAATCTTCCAACACTTTTGTACAATCACTCAGCAATAACAACGATCTTGAGACAAATGATCTCCCTTGAATTACAATAGAATAGCCGTATACTTCTTTGGACTAATTTCACTGCACACAATTGACACTAACATTTAAACTCCAGTAAAGGCTCATTTTCAGTGATTTATTCTTTACTTATAAATGGCATATGCGAATATGAACTCCTTGAGAAACATGAGATCATGTCACTTCTTGGAGTAACTCCAAAACTGCATTTCAGCATGTAAACTTTTCTACCAATGCTCCTCTTGGAATCTGTCTACAAAGCAAATGAAAAGGCAGATTATAGCACAGGCAGTTCAAGCAGAAGCTTTATCTTTCCTTCCAGCTGACAGTCTTCCAAACATTACTACCATTGCCAGCTCAGGCTGCCACATTTTTATTAAGACTTTTGAGCCAATGGGGCAAACGCTGCATACCATGCTGCAACCAATTTTGGGGGGTTTATCTTATTTAGATACATCTTTTGTAAGGTAAAGACAGGCAAGACAAAAGAAAACTACAAATTTCTTCCCTTTCCATCCATAAATAGAACACAAAAAGTTAATTTACAGGCCAAAAGCCGCAACATAGTGAGGTGATCGTAATTAAGTAGGTTGGGAGGCAAAGGGAGTCACTTATATGTATGAAAATACCCAGTCACAATAGATAGAGGATTAAAAAAAAAAAAAAACACAGCAGTAATTTGGTATTTCAGAACCCAGACCAAGCGCTAATGCAGAGAATAATCAAGAATTTTGCTCCAGGGTTGTTTTTTCTGCACTTGCCCATCACAACCTTCATTTGATGTTCCACTTTTAAGACCTGCTCCAATATTGTTCTTTATGTATGTACTGGTTACCCTACACTGTTAAGGGTTCAGGAGACCTGTTATAAACACACCAAGGAGGATCAAAAGTAACTTCACAAAAATAAAGTTCTATGATGTTACTGTAGTCAGCACAAAACAGACTATTTTATTTTGATCTATTATAGCTTTTACAACTAATTATAGAGAATAAAGTTAATTTACTTGTAAAGCTGTCATTGCAGCCATATAATGCAATGCCTGCTTCACATTTAAAAATTATTTGTGCATCTGTTAAATTTCAAGTAGGACAAAAGAATACTTCCACTGGCTTAAAAAATACATATATAACTGAACGTAGGAAAAGTATGACTTTTTGCCTGCCACCAAGAAGTATTTCACAGGTGCTCAGTTTAATTTAGTATGCATAGGGGGGCACATCTGATCACATGAAAGTCACCTGATGACAAGCACAGAAGTAATAATCACATTTTTCTTTCATCCTCATTTCATCAGAACCTATTATTTCCTTACCAACATACAGTTGTAATGCACTTTAATCTAAAATACAAGTTTCATGAAGATAAAAATAATTTGCACTAAGGGTTGTTTTTGCCAAATTCATTCACAGAACAAGTCTAACTAGTTTTGCAATTACATTGCTCCCTCAGTTTCTGACCATTTTAAATTAAGCTTGAAACAATGACAAGAGTAATTCAAAAATAAGGAAAAAAATTAAAAGTCAACAAAATAAAGTGTATAAGTGATTCTAAACAAAGTATTTCTTACATTCAACCAAGCTATTTCTATAAATTCTACTATTAGATAGTGGTTATGAGAAAGAGAACAGTAATGAAAGTGTTATAATAAGCCCCAAAATTTCTCATCCTATGTCATTTCACATTTCAATTTTTGGTGGAAGAGCTTTGGGCCCAAACATAAGATTCGCTTCTTTCATCTCTAATAACTTTTATTAAACTTGACTGGAAGCAGAAGAGTACATCATGCATTCTCTATGGATAAATGAAAAGCCCAGTCGTCTTTGTTTATAAAAAAAAAAAAAAAGAGAGAGAGAGAAAGATTTGTTTGAGATGGAGTCACAAAGCATATCCTTAAAATGAAGAGCCTATTTACCGCAGAACTAACATAGCAAGACATTTTCTGAATGAGAAAATCCAGAAAATGGTTTTTCCATAGGTCAACCCCCTTTTAAGCCAAGATGCAAGTATTTTGTAAATATTTATATGCTACCATTGACAGGTAACTCAATTTTATACACTGATCTTTCTAAAACATAGTCTAGGTAAAAGAACAGACTACAGAGTGGTAATGGAAGTGGTTCAGTAATTTTGAAAACATTGGCTCTGTTCATCTTATGCGCCTAAGAAATCTAGACATGTTCTGGAAAAATGTAAACCTTAAAATTTAAACTTATTCCATAACACAAAGCTTACTAATAAAACAGATGTAAGATAAGATCTCTGGTTTCAGAAAGATAATCTAAGAAATTAAGTTGCAAGATAAAATGGTGGTAGTTGTATCTCAAAGGTGATAATTCTATTAGTTTGGAAAAGCAGGAAGTTTATCCAAACAGCAAACTTAGTTGTAAAACAGAATTAGGCCTGTCCTTAAAAATTCAACATATCTTCTGCCTTAAGCTTTAACTTTCAAAAAAGAAATATTTCCTTCAATAAATTTTCTCGTTTCTCACTTCATTATTTAAAGCAATGTTTAAAACTACTTTTTGACATCATTAATTTTCAAAATCACTTTGATAATCTAAATACAGAAGGTACCTTAAACAAACCAACGTCTATTTTTTTAATTTCTAAATTTTAAAATTCACCATCAAGAGATGATGAGACCATAAGAAAAACTTTAATTTGGGGGTTTTGTGCATTTGAGTGCAGGTTTGTTGGCTTTTTTGAGTGTCTTAGCAGTAACAAAAAACAAAGCCCAATATTTTTGACTGAAGCAGAAAAGAATCATCAGTACTATCAATCCGTGTTAAGATCAAAAGTAGTGTAACATAATCAAAACCATTAAAGAGAAAACTGAACCATGTTTTGGAGGACAGAGGAAAAGAGAGATTTGGTGGGGGTTTTGTCGAAAATAACTTCAAAACACTGTACTTGTTCCTGAAGCCTTTCTCACTATGTATTTCCCCCTTGGATATCCCCACACAACAACTCGGCTGAAGCATAATTCCTGTAAGGAAGAGTGGACATCATGCAGCAAATCTCAAAGAATCTCAATGCAGAAATACGAGTGCCTTCTTCCCATCGTCAAGACCTTTCAATATTTCTAACGCTGTTTGTGGAAAAGTGACGCTAGCAGCTTCATTGTTCTTTTTAAACCCATAATTTCATCAGTTTTCTCTCCTTCTCCATTTAGAGGTCGCTTTGTGATTCAGCAGCCAAGCACGGCACTGTTTTTAACACAGCATCACGCTTTAACGTGCTTTACAAGAGCTATTTAGCCTGCACTCAGCTCGCGGATTAGAAGATATAACAAGACAGCTGCTACACCTTCGATTCAACGGGACAAACGAGCAAAGCGCAGGCCCGAATCCGCCCTCCTTCAGGCAGGCGATTGCGCATCTGCCTTTAATTAAGATGCTGGTTACCGTGAGCGTTGCCTAGGAGAAATAAGAATATATGTAGGGATTTCCCCCCCCCCCCCGCGGCAGGATTAATGCTCCAGACGTCTGGAGGGGGAGCCGCCACCGCGGGCCGAGGCGGAATCTGCGCTCCGTGCGAGGAAACACCGGGGGGGGGGGGGGGGGGGACCCGCGGCCCAACCGCCGCTCACCTCAGGGAGCCGCGGCCCAACCGCCCCTCTCACCTCAGGGCGCCGCGGCCCAACCGCCACCAACCGTCACCCACCTCCACGCCTCTCCACGCCTCTCCGCGCCCCTCGCTTCCCCCCACAGCGGCCGTGGGGCGGTGCGGGCCCCCCCCTACCTGTCCTGCTGCTGCAGCAGCTCCTGGAACTGCTGGGCCGAGCCCGCCGCCACCACCGCCGCCGCCATGGCCGCGCGCAGGGAGCCGGGGGAAGGGGCGGGGGGGCGCGCACGCCGGCGCGCCGCACCGCCCCCGCCCACTGCGCATGCGCCGCACCGCCCCCGCCCACTGCGCATGCGCCGCGGCGGGCTCATGGCGGCAGGCGGGAAGCGGTCGCCGCCTCCTGTGAGGGCGTCTGCGGCGCCCGCGCAGCGCGTAGGGAAGCGGGGTTTTTGCGCTGGCATGAAGCGTGTTCGCATCCGCAGCGGGAAAAGCGAGCTGCTGCCGCCGTTATGCTTTGCCCCGTCCGCTTGTTGCCCCGCTCCGCGCACAAGGCGCTCGTTGCGCAGGGCGGTTCTTCCGCGCCGCCTGCCCGCGGCCTCGGCGCCTGCAGGCCTGCCCTCACCCTCACAGAATTATTATTATTATTATTATTATTATTATTATTATTATTACTAGTTAACCTTTTGTTATCGAAGTACAGCCCTTTTGTTGCTCGTGAAGGAAAGACGTAAAGATTCCAATATAATGTCGTTCACGTGCTGAAGGAACCTAGCAGCTCACAGTGGTTTAAATATTGAATACTGCAGATATTTAAATATTAGGGCGTAAAGGTGGGAAGAGGACTAATCYGCATGTTGGAGGGCTCCGGGATTGTGCCCGTATTCAGCTCCGTGAGCAGGCAGGGAAGCGATTTCCGCTCTCCCGAGCAGCGTCGGGGCACTAATTTGTCCAAGCAGCTTGACACAGGAACTCTCACACTGTAATTTAAATTACACTCTTAAAAAAGACACAAAAGGTGTGACGGGAAAGCTTGTTTCTAGTTYTTGCCATTCATATCAGGTTGCTTTCTGGGACCTGTGCATTACCATTTTCCTTCCTGTTTGCCAAGACAGTCTACTGAAAAGAATCGGATATAACGTCAACCTGAAATTAGATTTTCTCTCCTCAAGCTCACCACCCATAAATATGCAGCTGTTACAATTCGTGCCACTGGAACTAGGATTACCACCGGTGATGAGGAATCGTATCACGAAGAAATGAAACRGGATAAGAAGAGTGAATCTTTTGTTTTGTTTTGTCTAATAATGCTTATGTCCTTTTGATGCAGAAAGAAAATAAAAAACTTAAACCCAGAATACTATGCATCTTATCCCCATGCTGTTAAACAGATGATCATAAAGCACCCTGAAGAATGTTTTCTGTCCTTTTAAATTTAACTTAAAAATTGTATATATTGATCATCAATAATACTTTATCTGCAATATCAACAAGCAAAACAAATTTTTCCAAAATAAAATATTAATAATTCTACTGAGTCAGCATGTTACACAATTAATACAGTGAATCAGGCCAATAAAAAGTAGATTCAGCTTTAAGATTGTCCTCAGACCACTCTAAATCTAAGCGGAGATAGTGAGTCTGTACAGAGACTTTCATAATATTAAGTGGTATTTCACTGAACAAGCATCACTTCTTTTTTTTGGCTGGTATTCCTATTACCAGTTGTTGTTATTAATGCTATTTATTTCCCGCTGTTCTAGTTCCAGGAGATGTCTCAGAAGGACAGTGTGTTAAGAGTTGAAAAATTCGATAAACAGTCTTCTTCAGTTTTTATCGGTTTGCTGTTTATTAATTGAACACCAAAGAGAAAAAAAAATTTAGAAATGCATTTTTGAATAAATTAAAATTGTTCAACAAAATCCTAAACAAAATACATGGATCATAAATCAAGATCACCACAATTTGCTCATCTTAACAGTTATTTGTTTATCTTAACTGGTATTGCAATAAAAGCAGCAATTCTTTTAAATGCTTTTTTCTCAGACATGATAAGAAGTAAGAGAAACTCCCTTCTGTTTACTGATCACTACATCTTTCAGATGATTTCAGATGAGTGGAGGGAAGAAAGTTTGATTCTATGTATTTCCTCRTTTATCACCGAAGTCCATAAAGTCCATATTCATGAAAGTTACCTAAAGACACCAAAAGAACTGACATTTTAACCTAACAGAAAATGCATAATCAGAAATTTGTAAGAATAGAAAATCTTTRGGGAGAGCATATTTGGGATTTTACATCATATTTTGCTGAGTTTCAGAACTTTTAAAAATTAGTGTTCCTTTCAGTCACAAAACAAGGAAAACCCACTCATTTTTGCCTGATGTTTACTTGGAGTAACCTAAGAATATAATTTTGCTTGAAATCCARATTTGTTGTGTTAGATAAGTATGTCCTACAGATTGCTCAGATTTTATTTGATTTCAGGTCATAAAAAGCTTCACATATTAAATAACCTATAACATAGAGCAACTATCATATAACCTCCATTGCACCTGTTCYGTGACTAATAAAAGGCACTAGATTGTGCAGAGAGGCACAGGACACAATGTTATGACATAAGACTRTATATGTAATTCTAATAGTAAGTCTAATAAGACTACAATATGTAATTCCACAAACAAATCTATTTACCTGTGGTAAATTCTTTCTCCTTTTAAGTTACCTGGTACCACACAAAATGTTCACTCTGTTTTACCTAATAATTATTGATATATTATAGACAGACTCCTATTACTGGAAAAGACTGTGATTTTTGCAATAGTAAAAAATGGTGTTATAGTCTGATTACCTCTTATAATTGTCACATATTCTCCATATTGTTGGTCCCATTGCTTAACCCATTTTTAACAGATGAAGCTACTTTTTCGCTGCAAAGGAATTCAGCTAATGAAAGTAGCCTCTATGCTGTTCAAATCACCCCAATATGGAATTGGGGGATAAAGCACTTTCTAGTCTGCAGGCCAAAGCTAAATGACGCAATTATATTTTAAGAATGACTCACCCTACTTCACCTGTAGGGCGTAACTTCTCAAAATAAATGTCTTCCTCTGTAGCCTATGTCAACTACAACTATGTCACATAATTTAAAACCTCATTCTTTAGTAAGGTTCACAAGACCTTTTCAAGGTTCATTTGGAAGGTAAAAACAAGGATTGCTGTTAAAAATGTATAGGCCCATTGAGACATAGGGGAACTAAATCTCCCTAACATTAGGCTATATTTCTGGGCATCCCATATGGAGTATTTGGCAGCAGGGTCCCAGGGAAACCAGGGCTTCAACGACTCCAGATTGAACACCAGGCAGCAGGCCAAATTAATCTGGCAAACCTCCCACAGTGCCCGGCTGATCTACTGCTCACCTCAGGTTGCAAAGAACTTGATTACAGAGGCAATACCCCAATCTGGATAAAACAAAAGCTGGAGATGCGGCACACCTGAAGTGACACGGGTGCTCTGGAGCGCCACTAATAGTTTCTTGCGCTGCCTGAATACCTTAGTCTGTTTACAAAATTACTCTGTATTGGCTTTACTTTTGCTAATAACTGCATTATAGTGCTCTGTTGAAGTACTGAAATGGATATTCCTTACAGGCACAGGTTTGATTATATTCAAGCTGGGAATTTCCCATAAAATACTGATGTGTTTTAGCATAATTCTAGTTCTATACAATCCCTGAACACCCTACTTTACATGCGGCAGAAAAGTTACTGGTGCTTTATACTGTTTTCCTGACCCATGCATAGACAAAGATGGAAGAGACAGCAGAGAGACTACATAATTCCAGTTTAAAGAAATTAAAGTAGCTGAAAGTTGCTAAGTATTCAAGATATATACAAGCTATTTTTTATACAGAAATATTATTTATCAGTACATGTATAGCAGCATATGTAAAATAAAAATAAACAGCTTTAGAATGTATATAAGTAACACCTTTTCTTATTTTATCTGGTCACAGCCTTCCTCTATTCTGATATATCACCAGCTATACTTTGGGGAATCTAGTGTGCCCTTTGCTCCAAAAGACTTTTTATTATGCACAAATTTGGCATCTCATTTATTCAAAGTGATTAAGAATAGTATATTTTTGTTGATGCTTGCAAAAAAATAGCTTCTTAAGTGTCTGAACTCGTGAGATTTACTGGACTGTACAAATTAAGATTGATCCTAGGAGAAAAACACAGTTTGAGGGAAATGGTGGTTCCATTCAAAGACAAATTAAAATCTATATTAAAATAGATTACTTTTATTGATAAAATTATTTTGAGTATTAGTTTTTCGCTAGGGCCCTTGACTGTGAGCCTTATCTATTGGGTGGCATGATTATCACATAGGGATCTTTCCTTCCTTAGAAAATCCATATAAATCAAGGCAGAATCGTTTATTCATGTAGCGAGAGATATTCAAGGACAACAACCTACCTGCACTGAGCCAAAGGTGAGATTCAGCACACAGTGTGCAACCACATCTTCCCACCACTCACGTCGGTTCACAGAAGGGATTTTTATTCTTCCCTTTTATTCTAGGGAGTTGAGGGTGGCTTGAAGATGATCAGGAAAAAAAAATGCTTAGATGTGGTAAGAATGTGTAATATGATATGGTGAGAGGAGCTAGGCAGAGGGCACTGGCAGTGGTGAGAACAGATACCATAACTGAGTCTGAAAAAACTTTTAATGATAGGCAAAAAGTATGGAGAAAGACGTTATACTTGGACTTCTGGATGCATGACACAAGATCAAATGAAAAACACTTAYGTCCTGAAAATGTACAGGTTTGGATGAAGGAGATGTTGTGTTGTATGAACACTGAAAAAAAAAAAAAGCAAATTTTCTGAGAAAGAACAGGAATTCACTTTAAGACATGTCGGGTCTCAGTATAATAGGAATGGAAAAAAGCTATGAGAGATCACTAGTTTTCTCAATGAAAATGTCAGCAAGAGTCATATACACAGAATAAAACAAAAAGAGGGGAAAATTTAACAAGAAATGAAATACAGTGAATGTGGAGATACTGATATTTTCATCTAGGAAAAAAAGCGAAATTAAGGTCCCAGTCTGAGGCCTAAGGATACAGACCTAACRTCTGGAATTGCAGAAGTTCCCGCAGTCAGCAGGGTTTCTGCAGCAGCACTCAGCAGGCTGTAGGAGGAAACAGGTCGGGAGGTGTGCCAGGTTTGTGATCACTAAATCTACTTCCTAATGGTAAATTCTTTCTCCTTTTAAGTTACCTGGTACCACACAAAATGATGGAAGGGGTTAAGAACAGCAGAGAAAGCRTAGAGAAACATTTAGCAACTGAGCTTAATGGAGAAATGGGAAAAWTTTTGAGTAAATGGAGAGAAGAATGAGAATAAAGTTATAGCTATTTGTGGACTGGAGGTCTCTGAAGACCATGATATAGAACCAATAGCCAGAAAAAGCCTGTGCAATGACAAAGAAGAGGAAGTTATTCCTACAAAGAAAGAACAGGGTGAGTGAGAGATGGAAGAAGGAGCAGTCCTTGCCAAAACCAGTCTGCTGAGTTTTTGGATCATGCATTGAGAGAAATCTCATGGGACTAGTTCATACGGGTACTTGTTTRACTCTAAAACATAGACCTGTGAGTCCTCAGTTTCCCAGAAGAATGCAAGAACACTGAATCTGAGAATGTGATTTTGGGGGTGATACAGAGTAATTCCTCTATGTATGATGCAAAAAAAAGGGCAAACTACTCCAAATGCCCGGAGGCAAAGGTCTGGCTATGAGTTTAGCAACTGCGAAGATAGCTGATAGTCTGTAGATGGCAACGAGCTGCCTCTGACAACCAAACTAAATCTCTGTTCCTCCGTCGGAGCTTTTCTGCGTCGGGTCACCGGCAGAACACGGGGCTGGGAATTAGTGCCCGAGACCCTGACGAGGATATCTGCCCTACTCTCCTCTCTAGCAGCCCATGTTAACACCTGCACTAAAGCACAAGAGAAATGGGTAGCACAATACGTCGCCCACAACGCTGAGTACAATAAAGTCAGGAAAAGGCTTGATTTTAACGACAGAGTATTGTAACATTCACCTGCTCCTGCCCTGGTAGTACGTGGGCAGACACCAAACTGCTCCTTACCATGCGCCCGTCTCACACCGCCTTATACAGCATAAGCTTTACTCTTGGTTTTGAGAGTTTACCTATCTCAGGTTAATACCAGATGTGGTCTAATTGAAAACATAAGACATTGTATCTGGAGATGTATTCGCATAAAGAAGTAAAATCTCCGTCATCCCTAGCCTCTTAGGTCCCAAGACGTCTTGAAAAGGTTTGTAAATTGTATCTCCTCTACCTTTGTTGGTAAACTGCTTAAATCTCACAATTGTACCATTTGCATTTTTACTTCGGGCCACGCAGTCTTCACAGCATAAGCAATTAGTCCCTTTATGAGATTACCCTTTTCTGAGGTGCATGAATATGTTTTGCAGCTTACTGAAGTGAGCTCTGAAAACCTGCAGGTTTTTCGTACCTTTACAAAGCTAAACTTTTTCTTATTCAGCAAAATATCCATGGAGGGAAAGAACTAACATTAATCCTGCTCAAATAGATACTACTTAAACTTTGCTGTCTGTATGTCAGAAGAAGCTTTTCTAATGCAACTGACATTTCCAAATCTTGCACCTGCAAAAAAGGACCCCCTGCCGTATGCTGACACATTTAGATGGATGTATCACAAAATGCGTGCTTTTTATAGTGCATCCTGTTGTTCCAAACATGTGAGTTTAAATGGGAAGCCAGTTAACAATGCTAGTTATACTGGCAAGAAGCGTAAACAGACTCTGGGGGTGGAATGGAAAAGTGGTTTTGAAATAATTATATAAATCTGATTTGATGTGAATAGATTTGGGTTTGGTTCAAACTCTGAAAAGACTTATGCTTCAGATGTTCTGCAAACTGGATTACCCAGATTTAGGGTTATTTTTCTATCAGGCATGTCAAATGCTAAATTAAAAAAAAAAAAAAGAATGTGTGGATTAATTTTTCGTGATACACCCTCAGGCTCAAAGAACACAACAGAGCATATACTGTGAGTACCACTGGATCCCTGGTGAAGAATAAGCTCTTCGGAGGAATGCCAGGGATAACCTGACGGTCCGTGTTCTCTCCTGCAGAACAGTTTGGCTTAGCAGGGCAGAGGAGACGAGTGGTGTATCAGACCCTCTCAACGGAGGGTATCAGCCTGTGCTGGTGCCACGACCCAGCCAAAGTAAAACGAGGGGCTCTAGTCGGCACCTGGGACACAGAGTGCCGGCGAATGCCGAGCGCTGCTGAATCCCGCTCGGTCACACCTCGAGAATCCTCTGCAAAAGAGGGTTTTGTTGGTCATTTTCAGAGTGAATGTGCAACGGGAATCCGTTCCTTTCGGGAATGCCTAAGCAGCTTGGGAAGCGAGGTCCCCGCTCCAAACCTGTGCTAACACCCTGGTGTTGTGTTACCATGGGTGGGAATTAGAAGATGACCCGTGGCCACTTCCAAAAGATTCTTGTTTGGAGACTGGGCATTTTCACATCGAAACTCAGGCATTTTCATGGGACTTAATCTGGAAGAAGTACGGAAATAAATAGCTTTTAAACTGTGTGTTCTTAACATGCAATAGAGAAGCAATAATATAGATAAAAACTCAAGTTCCATAAAGTCATTCTTATTCCATTTTCTTATCTGTAAATGAAGCCTTGTTCATTTATTTAAAATGATGGAATAATAGTATTGCTAAAGGACTGACTATATATCATTACATTCAAGAGAAAAAATGCTATTTTCATTTGAAAAAAAAAAACACTCTAAAAAAGAGAAAGGAAGAGAGCTGATAAGCCGCAAGGACTATGACATGGAAAACTATCCTGTCTAAATAAACCTCATGTTATTCTGGGCAAAAAAAAATCTACATCATGCTGGGAAGATGAAAGAAAAATAACCTTAATTTCATTTAAACATACAATTTATTAAGAAGCAGAACAAATGAAGACTATGGATTTGTGCCCTACTTTCTTTACAGCTCTGTCACAATGATAAGAATAGGAAAAAATGAACCAGAATTTAAATTTTAAAATAAGGATAAAAATGGTAATTGGAGTTAATAAGCATTGAGTTAACTAAATATTGTTAAAACACTACAGAAGTAAAAACAAACAGGGATGATCTTAGATTCTGTGCAAGGGGTTGATCAGGCAGCCTATGGTGCTGCCGTATGAAAGAGAGGGATCGCTTGTTAGTAGCCCCTTGACTTTTCAGTTTGGGAACATTTTGGAGCATGGTTGAATACTCAGCTATTAAAAAATGTATTTCACGCTGCTTTTGCCTGGTTTTTTTTTTTTTTTTKTCCAAGGCTTGGACAACAACGGTGTACTGTATAAACAGTCAAAATTATCACCGTCCAAAGGAAAGGGAAAGTCACCTCTGAGAAGGAGCACTTGGTGTCCTCACACACACACACACTAGAAAAGGAAGCTGAAATGGTTTGTACAGTTGTCTGAATGTATTTGTTAACACAAAAAATATACAGCTGCCCGTGGTTATGTGCTCCCTTGTGCATCCAAAAGCAGGGAAGAGCCAGAAACGCTCGGAGAAACAGCTACAGGAATAAATGCTGTAGCACGCTCCTCACTAGCAGGGAAACGGCACCGCCGAAAGGCACCGCGCGGCTTCCGTTGCGCAGCCTCGCCGACCGGAGGTCCAACTTCTGGGCCGCTGCGTAGCCTCCCACCGTGACGGACGGGCTCGCCGCTACCGAACGGGAGAAGAAGAGCAGGCAGCAAGCAGCGGAGGGTGACCCCACGCGAGCGGTGACTCCCGGACATTCATTACGGGAACGCAGGCGAAGGTATCCACTCGGCTTCTCGTCTTCCGCGGCACTTTAAAGGAGGTTTACTCCTTTAGAAAATACCTAATTACAGAGTAAGATCCGCTCAATGCTGCCAACGACCTTCATCCATTCTTACCTCAATGGATAAACACTGCTGTGAATAAAATGCTCATGAAATACACTTAACGGACAAAAACGGATTAGACTATGTTTTATCTTTTATGATGCTTTCTTTGGGCTGCACATAAGCAGAACAAGCCTTTTGCTCTTCCCTGGTTAGGTCTCTCGCCTTTTTTTTTTTTTTAATCTACTATGTCAATTTTAAAGTTTTCCCTTTTCACTAATGCAGGCAAACTCACGCTTTCATGTGGGTTTTGTTCTTTGACGTTTCGGCACTCCCACAGCTCGGAGGCACAGAAATTAGGCTGCAAGTTACATGAAGTTAAACACACCCAAACACACAGATACAAAGGCCTCAGATAGTATTTTCTACTTGTCCTAATGCCTGCAAAACCCAAAGAAATTCAAAGCGAAGAATAAAAGCTCTCTGCATTCAAGATACCATTGCAACCTACTGCAGAATTTAAAGGAGAGGAACACGTAAGATCACCTCATACTTGAAGACCACTTGAAATCTCCTGCCCAACTCTTAGTTCTTCTGTTACCAATTTCAGAAACACTCAGGAAGTTGCAAAGATGAAACACGAATTCACAGAAATTATATCCCTTTGGGCTGAATACTGAGGAAAATGCCAGGTTTTCACAGCAAAAGCGAGCGCGGGGCGCAGGGAGGCTGAGGAGCAAACCCCTCCGGCTGGGAGAGATCCACGAAATTTGCTGCCCTCGGGAAGGGCGTAATTTTGTGTAAAATAAAAATTGCAGAACGGTCGCCTAAGACTCGCGTGCGATAACGCCTTTTGTATTGCGCAGGCCTACGGCAGGCGTTGAGACATTTTACAGTTAAATAACTCGGTTTGCTCTGCATTTTGACAGCAGCCGCAGAAAGCGAGCGCCTCAGGCAGGCGGTGAGGCGAGAACGCCTCGAAGCGGCCTGTCGCCGCCGCGGCTGCGCGGCCCCGG
>NW_020448641.1:1680699-1711076 GCF_003343035.1 Apteryx rowi
CTCCGCGGGCGGCGGCGGCTCAGCCGAGCTGGGCAGCGCCGGGGCGCCCAGGCGGCGGCGGCGGCAGCTGCCCTCGGCACCGTGCGCCTGGCGGAGCTGCAGCGCAGCGGGCGGTGGTGAGGGAGCGGCGTACAGTTAACAGCGTCGCTCGCGGTGATTCCCCACGGGGATGTGCATTGAGGTACATTAAGACCATGCGGGAGTTTGAAATACTTTGAAACACAGCGGTATGCATGAGGAATTAATGCAGAGCAGGCGTGCACCTTTGTGACAACACATGAGCTGTTCTGTGAGAAGAGGACCAGGATGTATATTGATCGTGCTTCTGTGTCACTATATGTAACACTCCGAACAAGTTCCTAAAGTCTTTCTGGCAGTCACATTGCCCAGAGTCGTCACAGAACAGATATGCGGTGCTTTTAGAGGATCTTAAACACTTGTTCTTACTAGGCCGTACCTGACAGCTGCACGTCTCTGAAGGATCTTGCTGCCGAATGTGCTGTTCAGAGTAAGGCTTGTATAAATCTCATCTGGATTTCAGTCCAAGCAGAGATAGTGAGTGTGTACAGAGACTTTCATAATATTAAGTGGTATTTCACTGAACAAGCATCGCTTCTTTTTTTGGCTGGTATTCCTATTACCAGTTGTTGTTATTAATGCTATTTATTTCCTGCTGTCCTAGTTCCAGGAGGTGTCTCAGAAGGACAGTGTGTTAAGAGTTTATATGTTGTACTCCCAGAGTAGGGGTTTTCCACTTTATCTACACTTGTGTGCGTATATTTCTCTAATCAGATTCATTCCAACAAGTTGTCTCTCATCTGCCAGCTAGTAGGCATTTCTCTTCCTAATAAGTGCCAAGCTTTTGAGAAAGTTAACAGGAGCTCCAGGACAACTTGTGCTAGTGTTCATGTTCTTCCTTACTGTTACTTGATCATGACTGCATGGGTGTGACATGAGCAAAAATCTATCTAGTTAGGGGCTAACCTTGTTTATCAGAGAAATACCATTTACAGCTAAAGGAAAAAAAAACCGTTCAGTGAACTTTCAAGTTCTGACTTAACTCACTTAGGCAGAAAAGAAAAAACCTTTCTCCCTTTTTTGAGGTTAGACAGCCAAATGATAACTTTCTTCTGGCTCAAGAATTGCCTTTTGTCTGCTAAGAAAAGCATTAATGAGAGAGCTTTCTGGAGACAGGATAAAATTCTTCCCTCAAATCTCCATGACAGATAGCAGTTCAGCATTTCTGTCACAACCTATGTAGATAGCAGAATATCTGCATCAAGATCTGCAATGAAGCTTTAAAAAGAGAACCTTGCGTATTACAATCCAGTAAATTTGCTATATAGAGAATCCTAGACAAGAGATTTTTCTTTTTTTCATAACAGCAGTTGTTTCAGTCCAGGCACAGTAGAGTCATCATGACTTAATGAGTTAAGTGAACAGCTGAGCTGCAGTAATCACGTGCACTATCACAAATGTGAGGTGAAACACCTGTGCTTAACCTTTTCCATTGTTGAGATGGTGCATAGTAACTTAATTGTGCTCTGCATCTTATAGTACCTGATCGCTGTGGTGCAGGGTTTTTTTAACTGCATAATTTAAAATATTTTCTTTTTTAGATTTTAGCTGATAGCATAAGCCCTAGTGGCAGTGGAGGTAAACTGCTTTATTTTGTATTTTATACCATGCTGTACACACTTTTGCACATTTCGGTTTTCACATCGGAATACTTGCCACTCTTCTCCTTGGGGTTATGTCCTTTTGGGGGTTTTAAAATATTGCGGGTACTGGGACTTAATGTCATTGTGAACACTCTAGCTGGCCTATGAAATGTTACCACTAAATGAACCACCATGTGTGGGATCAGAGAATTCAGTTCCACTAACTGACACAAACAGGGCCAGGCTGATTTTTGTTTTAGGGAGCAACTACTTTGAATAGCCTCTCTTAATCAGTTCCATGCTAATGGCTGTTGTACCTGGGAAAGATTCCTTAGACGACTTCTTTCCCATGGCTCCTCTTGTATGTTATATATATGTACATATGATTTCTTTGTCTTTTGTATATTAATACAGTTATTTGCCTGCATTTCAGAAACTTATTTTACAATTGCTCATTGGTGTTGCATTGGTTTTAAGGCATTTGGGTTTAGACGCAAGTAAAGAGTCAAGTGTTTCCTAGGCTAGGGCTGTTCAGCTGGCTTGTTCTGGACTGGCCTGCAAGCAGAGTTTTCCAGGACAAGGACCTGCAGCCCCTCATGTTCCTTTTACTTTCCCAAACTGAGCCGTCTGCATCTCTTTCAGTAGGGAGCTGGGCACTAACAATGGGGAATATCTATAGGCTACTGTCATTGTCCTTCGTGTAAAGGTATCCAGCAGAGCTAAAGATATAAGACTGAGCTAGATGGAGACAAGTTTTATACTTACGGACAGCTGTTTATGAAATACACAGAAGCTAGCCAGACTTTTAAAAATTTGGCAAACAGAACAGAAATTGTTTGTGACAAACAAATGTATAGGAGATCCTAAAAGTCTTACAGCTAAATCAAAAAGCAACTGGTAGTCTGCCTTAAAAGCATTTTCACATGCATTCAGGTTAGTTATTTGTACATAGCTAGTTTTTGCATCTGTTTAGTTTCATCATTTATGAAAAGTAGCTTCTGTGAGGTCTCTGTCCTTTCAGCAGCAATAAAGTAGCCACAGGCTCATTTTTTGGCATATCTCTTGCAGGCATGTTTTTTCAGGACTTGCCAACTGAAAAAAGAGAAGTTACAGAATATCTTCTTTCCAGGTAGATCTGTTTTCTACCTGTTCTAGGACAGTATATGATTTGCTGTTACTTATCTTGAACTATACTTCCAAGCTGGGTGTAGCATGATCATTCCCTAACAAAATTAGTCATTTTGATGAAATCCTTGCTTGCCTTTTGAATAGCTAGCTTGTTGATCTTTATTAATCAAAAACTTTTTGAATCCTGTGTTAAATGTGTTCTGTTGGCAGGCAGGATTGATGTATTGATTGTTTCTTTACTAAGAGAGAGAATTCAAGGGAATGAAGTCTTCCCAGAAGCCAGCCTCTTCTAGAAACATCGGTATGATGAGATTGTCAGCTAGCTACTCTGTATGCTGAATTTCTGTCACTGATATTAAGTATCTTAACCCCCACCCTCCAAAAAACCCAATACTTTGAATTTATTTTTAACAAGCCAAATTTCTTCTGATGTATGGCAGTAAATCATTTTTTCCTTTTCTCCTTCATCTCACACATCTTGCTAGTTATGCTGCTGTACCACCATGCTGTAGCTTTTAATAAAGGATGAGTTCTGCAGCAACAAAGGCAAGAGAATGTTTTCCCAGTGGAGGGCAGTCTTATCTTTAGAGGACTTTCTCAGACTTTTTGTTATTATATTATTCACTTTCTTAGTACAATACATATTTCACTTTTTGATTTACCTCCCATACAAATATCTTGTATTCCTTCACAGTGTTCTTGTTTCAACTGTTTTCCACTGAGGTTCATGTTGTATTGATCCATTTTATTTTTACATGACATATTCAAATTTTAAATTTAGTTTTTGTGGTTCGGTAGTCTGTTCTGTGGCAACTCATCTTCTGCCTGTGAAACCGTATGCTTGTGAAAGAGATCGAATATTGTTATTCCTAAAACAAAGTTTGTACAGAAAGGTATCAGAAAAAAATTTCAAAAACATCTGTATCTCTTTGGAATTCTGTCAGAGTCAAACCCTGAAATACCTGCATTGGTTTTGAAATTTTCCCTTATTCTGTTAATTTGATATTTCAGTTTCAAGGAGACCCTGGGATTTGGGTAGCCCTCCCACTGCATGGGATAGCAGTCACAAGCCAAGGATAGTCTGCTTAAGGTTTCCTGTTGGAAGATCTCTTCAACCTTACTGGTTCCTAAACAGATTCTTATAGAGTGCTAAAGCAGTACTTTCTGGACACCTTTAATCTTGTAACGGGATGTGAGAAAGACACCCCTGTTCAGGATAACCTGTTCTCTGGAGGTTGTGTGCTTTTGATATGCAGTCATTCAAAAGTCATTCAATACTAGACAACAGTTCAAGTGAAAAGTAGAAAGTTAATTTATCTTATAGCAATGGAAAGCTTTGAAAAGGTGACAATATTCAGAAAAAGATGTAAAGAAATCATTACAAAATATATCTTCAAAACTGTCTGACTTGGCTTCAGGGTTTTCCTTCTGTTTCCTTGATTTAATTAGCTGTTTCACACAACTTCCCATGATCCGCTCCTTTGATAAGCCCCATCCTAAATTATACACTAATGCATGGTGAAGTATAGCCTTGTATCTTCCTTTCCCAGTGGCATTTTATACCCATTTTATGTAACTGAAGCACAGAGACATTTAGTGTTATCTACAGACTTCCCCGCTCATCCTGCATGAGGCACAGTTAGGTACAAAATTTTTTGAGTTCTGGACTAGCGTCTGCTAGGCCTTATTCTACATACAAGATATGCAGCAGAATGGGAGATCTCTATCAGTCATAAACAAGAAAAATACTGCAAACTTATATTCAGTGCCCTACACCTTGCAAAGATATGTAAATATTGCTTTTAATTCTTTCAGAAGCGAGTATGCAAGCAGTTAGAAACCATTCCAAATGAGGCTGATGTTTGCTTCATTGATTGTGCTATGGAGTTGGATTCTAAACAGAAAGTCTCCACTGACTGTGTTCCTCAAGCTGCAAAGACAAATCAAGATTCAATGGTACGTTTACATCATCAACAATATCTATTTATTAGAAGAATATTTTTAAAATATGTTTTATAATAAAATTGCAAGTAATTGCTTTTTTGATGGTTTTGTATGTGTTTTTGTTAATTAGATTTTTGAAAACCATGGAAGCAGAGGTACTGCCCAGCCTTGCCCAAGATGTATTGCTGGAGAATCTGTAAGTATATTAACCTTCTTTCCATGACATAAAAGATAGACTTGTTCTTAAGTATTAGATCCATAAAACATAAAGTTAATAAAAACCGCAATTACATTTCTCAGGAATAAAGCATGTAAATAAAAGAAGGCAGATTGATTTAGCGCTTCTGAGGTATGCCAGCAGAGTACAAACTAATATGTTTCCAGCATCAGTTGGAAATATAGAGACTGCAAACACATTTTTCAAATTCACTCTAAAAAGCAGAGTTTAGGAAGTAACTAAAGCCCACAATAACATACAACTTCCTCTACCCCCTCTTTTATCTTTCTTCATTTATCTGATGATGATAAAATATTCAGGAATTCCATTCTATCTCCTTTTTTTTCTTTTTCCTCCAACTTGATACTTCCTTGCCAAAAAAACAGCAGCCTAAAAATATTGCACCGTAGACATGCTAGCACTAGTTTTAAACTAGTTAACTAAAGAACCAATGGCAATCAGAACTTGGCACAGACAACTTGAGTTTTCTGAAAAGCAGAGTAAGTACTTGGACAGTTGAATAGTGCTGAGTTCTGTGCTGCTACAAATAGGCTCCTCTTGATATCCAAGTAAGCTAATTAAAATCTATGGGGTTTTTTATTTATGTAGGCTGTAGTCACAGCTGTGATTTGGCACAATGTGATATGCCGTAATACTGCAGCAGTAGTACTAGACTCTCCCACTAATAGATGATCTTAACTGCTCTCTTTTTCCGAGGAAAAAAGGCTAAAGCCTTCAAAGGATCCTGTCTGGAAAACAGTGAAAGAGATTATGGTGTTTTTACAGTTTCATTTTTCACACAAATTGTCTAACCAACATTTAGGAAGTCTCTCAAACTGTGAGCTGCCATTAACTTCTGTTTGCATCCTCTGCATCCTTTTGAACCATCATAGGGGATTCTTTAGAGAGCCAAAAACAAGGAGAGGTTTGGGGAATGCCGTGCATTTCTTTAAAAAGACTGGATGTTTATAGCAACACCTTTAATCTGATGGAATTAATGGCAAAATTTCCATTGAATGCCATAAGACTTAGGTTGCTCTCATAAGTCAGGAGTTGTGACTAAAAAGAGATTTGGTATCTGTGTTGATTTATTTCTGCTCATCTTTAAAAACAAAATAGAAACCAGATCCATGGCTGACTCCAGGAATATAGAAATTAGTGTGACCACATATTTGAATTACCAAATTTGAACTTTTCAAATGTATTTGTTCAAATGTGTTACCATCTTTGGGGGCTTGGAGATCTTAAAGAGCATCTTGGGATTGAAACCCAAGCTGGCACGTTTGGAGGTCAGTTTTGTTATAATGCAGAACTACAATGCCTATATTATGGTTTGTAAAATTCTTCTATAGTGGGAACCGGTTAATTTTGGAAAGCTGTGACTGGTTTTATGTAACATGAGTATAAATAACTTTATTTCAAATAACACCATTTCTGTTTTAAGTCAGATTAGCCTGAAGTATTCTTCTTCATGTGGCTTACTAGTGAACATGAGATCAAAAATACAAAGCCAAATAACTTGGAGGGTAAAATTCACCTCTTGCGCAAGCATTGATGTATTGAAGTTTGGCATAACGGATGACTTATTCTGATCACTTTAAATGTTTTCTAGTTGGTGAGATCAGCTACAATTATAAGAATTAAGGAAAACAATTTGTTAGCTTTACACAGTAAGAATTGGGTTCCTGAAAACTGAACCATTTTTTTGCTTGACTCTTTTTGTGCTTTCAGTACGTCATCTCAAGTTATTGTTATAAAAGTCTGAAGCCCTTGTAGAGCTACTTGCTAGACTTTTTGCTAGATTTGCCACATATCATTGACTTGAACTGTGAAAATGCTTTACTCAAAGCAGGGTGATTTTTAAATATGACTGAATCCATGGAAATCAGTTTCATCTGTGTGCCCTGTAGTAGGGAAAGAGTTTATCTGTGTCTGTTACAGGAAAGCATAATGTCAGATACAGCTTAGAGTTTAAGGATTAAAATATAATGTTTAGTAATGGAATAGGGAAGTTAGTGTATATATTCAGTTCTCTAACCTGGATAAAAGAAAAACATGATTGCTTCTGCACTGATAGCTTGCTCTTGCAGAGAGGAGAGGCTCTCTTTGGCTCCCAGGTCCGGTTAGGAAAGTTTGCTAGTTTGGACATAATGCCACCTGAAGACAGGACTAGAGCACCTGGAACTGCGTTTCAGTATAGCTGAGTTCATGTTGTGTCGAGCTCCTGGCTTGTGTGAGTGTGTTTGCATTCAGAGCATAATTTGTTCATAACTCTACATATGGGTAATGAACTGATCATATAGATTTGTTCATTGTGTTCTCTTTGGATAATCAGTTGTTTGTGGTCATTATCATAACAAATGATGTAGTTATACTTTGATAAATTTGGTAGGAACTACATTACTAAATTATCTTAAAATTATCTTAAAATAATACAAAGCTTATATTAAACAGACAGTGCTTAGTAAACTGGTATTAACTCAGATAACTTTCTTCAAAGTTAAAGTTTCACTTCAGGAACATCAGAGACTGTCACAGTAGTCAATGCATCATGGAAACCATTCAGAATAGCTAAAATGAATGTGAGGGAGGAGCCTACAGGCAGAAAAAGATTATTAATGTTGCCATTTATTTTCATAATTGAGAACAGTTTTAAAATTCTAATAAGAAGCTGTGTTTTCTACAGATGATAGGGAAATTCAGTAAATAAAACATCCAAATTGGGACAAGTCAAACACAAAGCATATTCAACTGAGACAGTTGTTCATGGCTGTAGGTAGTCTCATCAGCATTGTATTTTGCATCAAGAAATCCTAATATTTATGGAGCTAATAGGTAATGTGAGTAACTTCACTAGCATCAGCATTCCTGAACACATTTAAGTCTGTTTCAGTACTGTAAGTACCTTGAACTTCAATATGTATTTAAATATAGGATCATGATTATTATGGTTTGTGCTTTTAACCTTTAGATCTCTTTCCTACATTTAATGACTACCACATTTCAGAAGGAATGATAGAATTGTATTAAACCTGAACTTGAAAAAAGAGTACTACTTCAATTCTTGGAATTTTTATAAGCTTTCATTGGACTAATGTGTTATTGGCTATTTAGGCAAGGACTTAGAAGAAGTGCTAAGTAGAAAAGAAGGAAGCTAGGTAGGATTTTGGTGTGGGAAACACCATCATTCTTAAGATTTTCCTGTCTTACATGGTAACTAGAGGTGAACTTTCTTGTTTTAAAGGTAATACTGTGAATACATTTTTTTAAACTGATACAAAACCTTAAAATGTGATATAAACAAATGCAAACTTAAGTTTTAAATAACATTTGCCAATCAGAAAACAAATTTCTGTCCTAGCCTCAAAATCTGTAAACACTTAGTAGTTAAATAGAGTAAAACATCTGATGTTATAGATATCTGTATGATGCTAAAATTGCCTGTATCCTGTAGGCATGGTTTAACCTGATGTGCAAAACTACTGTCATAATGCAATCATGCTCCTCCTACAGATTACGTTGAGAATTCCCTTTACTCTCCAGACTCTTGTAATTGCCCATGAGTTATTCAGGGAGAAAGGGAACATTTGTGATGCTGTTAGTGGAACTGTTGCACAGTTTCTTTTTTAAAAAAAAGTTTGAAAATGTACATTATTAAAAGAATTAAGAAGAAAAGTTTTTAATCAGCTAATTTTTAATGACATGGAACTTTGTCATTTCAGGGACACTTCAACCATATTCTGGGCTTCTAGAAATTGAGAGATGGCAAATCAGCAACACTTTTTACATTCTAAGGATGCACATGTGAACACTGTACTGCTGGATATCTGTACATCCGTTCTACTAATGGCGTGGACTTGTGTGTGTTATTAAGCATATAGCAGTTTGCTGTATGTGTTACTCTTTCATTGCACTATTCTGTATATCTTTGTTTTTACACTTGAAAAATGCTTTTAAGGTAGCTCAGTGTGTGAAAAAAGTGACACTAAGCTTGGTTTAACTTTTTAGAATAATTTAGCTGATTTGGCTTTTGGCCCAGTCTTTACCTGGGACTGGGCCAAAGGTAGTGTTGATAAAAGACATTTTCCTGTCTCTTATGTGCTTTCCCTGATAGCCTTGGGGAGCGATCCTTGCATTTACATGGATACAAGGCCTACAGTTGTATCTGAGCTGTATATAAGTAGGCAGAAATGGGAGGACTCTTTTCAGTTTCAGAGATAGAGCTATGCAGTTTTGCATCTATACAAAGGGTAGTAAAAGTCCTATTGAAGCCTGCACTTTTTTTAATCCAAAATAAGCATCCAATTCAGGTATCTTATGTGTTAAACTTGTAATTTTTTTGTAACAAACGCGGTGTGCAAATGTGGCAGATAAACAGTTAACAGAAGAAGTAAAATTATTTGAACAACACACTGTAATGCAAATGAATGGTAGTTCAGCTCTGTGCGGTGTTCTCAAAGTTGTTAAAGATACCATCTGACATTCCGTGAATCTGTCTTTCCCATTATTGTGATATTAGATCCAATCTGTTCATTTAAAAGGTCTTGAACTTGTTAGCCAGCATGGTTTAGCTGGCTTGCCACAAACCATTTCATCTAAAATTTACTGGTATTTATGACTATGTAATTCTTAAACATATTCAGATTTTTAGACTTTCTAAGATAGCTGAGTTGTGGTGTTGGGGTTTGACACTTCAGTGGATGCTCTGGGACAGGCAGCAGCGTTCCGAAGCTCAGAACCAACAGGCAGAATGCCTCTGCGTTAGAGGCAGATTGCTGTGACCTCCCAAACGTCGCAGAGAAGCCATGCCCGCTCTCTGGGAAACTGCTGAGCTACAGCGTGCAGGTACAGTTCAACCCAAAACAGATATGGCTGCCACAACAGCATTTGGCTTCTCCTGTTTGGAGAGCAGCTAGGAACCAGTCTAAATTAAAATGGTAGCTCCAAAGTCACAACAAGCTAGTGACAGGTCTTTAACGGTAGGGTTTACCAGGCTATGGGATGCTTAGACGAAGCTTTTTTTCCTGGTCCTAGAATGCTTTCCGTATTGGGTGTGGAGTTGTAGCTGGCACTGAGTTGACTGTTATTAAGAAGATACTCTTCCTAAATAAACTAATACCATATAAACATTGAATTCAAATAAGTGATAGATGAGGAAATAGGTCTATAAAGCAGAGCTTCAAAAAATTGGCATCCAAACTGTTTTGTTAGGAAAAAATAAATTTCTTCCAAAACATTATAAATTTTAGTTACATTGAAAATAAATCCTTTCAGAGCATGAAATATTTCAAACACTTCAAAACTTTATTTAATCAAAAAAAAAAAAAAAGTACAGTCTGGTCAAAGACCAAGTCTGTAAGAAACACAGTGATTTTTTTAAAAGTTGCATTGGGACTGTTACCTTGAAGATACAAAACTCATCCTGAATCCCCCCACTCCCAGTACAGATTGATAAATGCAGTAGTATCTATCCAAGCTATAAAGGAGCTTATCCTGACTTGAGAAGACAGTAGTGCATAAGCAAATTCCCATATATTGAGGTCAGAGTTTATCAATTAGTGCAACGTAATAATACAAAAGGTATTCTGAAGAGACTGATGTTTACTCCAAAAGTACATATGAACTAGTTATCTCAGTAAGAAATATATTGTGGACAAATCGCCAAATCAGTTTTACAAAATTTTCCAATCCATGTTTTTTAAAAACGCAGGTAACAATAGGAGTCAAAAAAAAGATAGGCATCAATTTCTGTACTGTGAGAACTCAGATAGCTAGTTGAAGGTAAAAGGCTAAAAAGTATCTGAAAAGTTAGTTATTGCAGAATAACTGAAAACCTGGTACGTTTCATTGAGTAAAATCTATGACGAGTAATGATGAGTAGAACAGTGTGTAGTCAAAATTTAGGACAGGCAAAGAAGAAAATATCAAAAGTAGACTTGGATTCCATTATGGAAAAGTTTTCTGCTAGAATATATTGGAGCAAAGAAGCATATTATCGGTTTGAAAACATAGGGGGATGATATGTGTATGGATCATCAAACCAGCAAGGATGTTTTCTGTTTAAATAATTCGAATTTTGTTGTGTTAAGAAWTTACAGATAGGACTGATGCATGTATTTTTTCTGTTTGCCTTAAGCTTACTGTGTTTTAATCTGGTATGGAACATGGCAAAAGTGAAAATCAATTGGTTTTCCTTATGGTCTCCATAGTTTTTATATCATACTCCTTCTAATTGCTCTCCTTTTAGATTAGCTGTTATTTGTTTTTTTGTAAAGTCTCATCTTACATAAATCACGGGATTGGTCGTAGTTCTTGGCTGCATTACAGCAGGCTGATGAAGTCATACTAGTGTTCGATTATAATGTAATTTTTTCATATCAGTCTTCTCATTGTTACTGTACACTGTGCAGATATTACACTGTCCACAGTGACTCTCAAGACTGTCCTTGGAGATTACTGCATCTATACAGCTCAACAGGATACGAGAACTTTATACTGGTTTAAGTCTGTAATCTGCAACATGAACGTGGGCCTGTTCTTTACATTGTTGCAGATGTAATTGTTTCAAATCTAACTGATTAGCAGTTATGTTATTTACATGTACATTTTGAACATCTAAATGCTATATTATAGAACATAAACTCGAGTAAAATTGTCACAAGTATTTTTTTTTTTTTTTTTTTACTTTTTTTTACTTTAACTCTTTTTACCTTTTCCATTTTCCAGGAACACCATATAGGATAGCAGTAGGGTCAATTCTATAATAATGTTTAATAAAAAAATAACTATTCACCTACCAATTTAATCTGTTTTGAGAATGAACTTGAGAAAGGGGTGTAGAAATAGATTAAGTAGTGGAAGGTTAACTTCCCCTCATTTTCCACCTATCCCAATTACCATTGTCACGTAGTTACACTGAGTGTAAATAAAACGTGTTAGTGCAGGAAAGGAATGAAAAATGATTATATAAAAACAGCTTTTGATACAGAAATGTGGTGCCTCTCTTCCTTAGCAAAGATATGAAAGGATACCTGTCTATATCTTTCTATTCCTTCAGATTTTATGAGTGTTTTAACTTTTGCATCCCTAACTTCTCAATTTCCAGGGTAATTTTCCCTAGTTGCTTAACTGCAAAAGTACCAGACTGGGCCAGCTGAGACCACCTAGTTCAATATCCAGAAGCTCTAGTGACTAACAGTGGACACGTGGAAAGAGCTGTCTTAGACTAGACAGGACACATTGAGTGGAAACATTCTAAACGTACACTAAAATCAGTGTTTTACACCAGGTTTGTTGTGGGCGTTGCTTCATTTCTTGCCTCTTAGCCTTGAACATCAGATATTACAAAGACACTGAAAATGTCGATAGCTTCCAATGGCATTTTTGTCTTCACAGTTGTTTGTTGACATAAAATGTATTGGCCCTCAGGAGAATGTTAAACTTGACTTTTCCCTTTTAATATTAAGCATTGGTGTCTTTGCTATGTAAGAAATAATTTCTGTACTACTAGAATTCAAGTGTGTGTGTGTGTGTGTGTGTGTGTATACTCATATTCATTTAATTCACATGGTGTAAGTATACTCTGTCTAGCATTTGTTTAAAAAATAGCTCCTTTCTATTTTTTCTTGAGTTGGCTCACGTTAAAAATAATAATAATAATTAAGCCTCTGGGAACTGCAATTTAAGGTAGGAGGGAGAGGAAGGGTAATTTTTATTCAGCATTCTAAATTATTGTTTATTACATGAGGCCAAAAGTCCTAACAAAAACTTGGCCAGATTTTACTTACTTTTCTGGGAATGCTACTACTGATAAATAAAGTACTCTGTATAGATGTAAATTTGATTATATTCTATGTACAGTATCCAAATGTGAAATAACTGGTGGTGTTCATTTCATGAGCCTAAATTCATGTGCAAACTCTTCATTTCTTTATGGGGCAAAGCAGCATCTGCCGTGTATCATTGCTTCTGCTTTCTTTGGTCCTTGTCAAATGGCTGCTAGTCTATTCCTTCTAAAGTGTTAACTGACATTTTTGGCCAGTTCTCAGAAACCTCATCATTATTCCTGATTTTTCACAAACAAGTTCATACATTTGTAGATAAACTTTAAAGTGAGTCTTTAGGCTAGAAAGTATTTGAGTGGTTTTTTTTCCTAATGGAGTAAGGAATGCATTTATAAATCAGCTAGTGTGAAAATAAATTGTACTTGAAATAGTTTAATATATTGAAGACTTATAATACTGGTATTTTTTAAATAGATATACTGTATTTGTCATTTGTTTCAAGATTTGCCATTAGTCAGAATCATAAAGCTATTGTAATAGGTACAGATGAATGCAGTACAGGTTTGGACGGGTAAATATTTCTTCAAAGCAGATTTGTGTCAGATCTGCGGTAGTACCACAAATTTATTTTTGTAAGACTTCTTCACCTCACCTATTACCATAGTAATAACTATGGAATTTTGCTTTCTTAATAAATTTTATATGCTCTTTATATTAATATTATGTTTTGTACACACAATAACTTGAGTGATACTTTATTTACGTGTGTATAGTAAATTAGACATACAGCCTGTTTTTAATTCAAGTAAAAATGATATAATCTAGTATTTTTAACTTTGTATTTTGTAAATTGTTACTATTGGAAGCAGAATCATTAAACACCACTTTGGCTACCGTATGAAATTGACTGTTTTTCTTTTGTTATTCCATTAATAATTGAATCGTGTTCTGCAGACACCAAGGCATAAAGGTAAATAAAAACTGATTCTGGTTCATACTATACAAAGTGCGATTTCCACAATATAGCCCACACAGTTTTTGCCCCTCACTGGCTAGATATATGAATGATATGCAAAATCAATATTCTGAAATGAAGTAATTCCTCTATAGGTTTGGTTTAATAGAGTTAAGCTTTAGTATTCTTCAAATGTTCCTCCCCCTCTGTGTTTCCAGTTTTTTTCTTCCTCACCTAGTTGGACTATTTTAGGATTAGATCTAAGTTCCTGTAGACTTCAGTAGAAAGGTAGGTGCCTAGATACCTGTGTGAATCAAAGCTGTGATCTCTTCCAACTTACGGCTTTATTTAGGTGATCGTTTTACTTCACATAGTGTGATTTTGAAGCAAATTCCCCAACCATTGCCATTTGCTGTGAATTGTTTCAGTTTTTAGCATACTTCTAGTGCCTGTGTAGCAGCTCCTTCCAGGAGCGGTCCAACCTAGGACCTCCATTCCAGGTGCACATCAAATACCAGCCAGCCCTCGGGGGTCCGCAGGCGTCGGAGCCGAGCCTGGTCCTTCGGGCGCTTCTGTTCGGTGCGGCGGACTAGACAATCTGGTCCGGAGTAAAACCTCCGGCTGCACGTAGCATAGGTGTAGGGGCCTCGACACGAGCTGCCGCGGGGGCTCTTCACCCGCTCTACGGGGTTGCCAGCCAGCGCACCCCGAGCCTGCGCTGTCCGTCCGATCCCCAAAGAGGCTGTTGCACTGTATTGCAGAGGCCTGTTGTTGCAAGGCTCAGTGAGACACCTAGGTGCAAAGTCCTCACGAGGACTCAAAATGCAGCTGCTAAGCCAAATACAGGATGCACTGCATTTTAAAGCCCTTACTTTAAATAGCCATTTCTGCAAAATCTTCAAAAAATGGAATGAAACTTGCTCGAGGAATAAATACATGTTTATTTATTTACATGCTTGCATTTATTCCTGTTATAGAGAAGAATTCTTTTAAATGGCTGCCTTGGAAAAACGTAACACTTGCCAAACAGCGCGGTCCAGCGTTCCTGGGAAGGGAACAGTCGTACTCAGGAATGGCGATAGTGAAACCAAGGGGAGGGAGGGTGAAGGCAGAGGTGTTTGCTGACTTTTCTTCTTTTTTTTGTCACATACAGGCCTGCAGGTGCTGAGTGTAAAGTAACTTTGTCTATTTATGGATGAACGCAGGATTTTGACTGGATAGAACTGTACATACATTTTGTATAAAGGTGAGCAGATGAAACACTATTCAAGAGAACTAGGCCTGGTTTGATGTCCGAAGTAGCAAGAGTGCATGTGAAAGGGGCAGGATGAGTACGTCATTGATGAAAATAATAAATACATTGCACATGTTGTGTAGCATCTTGTACTAGGTTTAGTTGTTTTAGACTATGGTAATAGTGTTCACTTAATTATTCACTTGCTAATAATTACTTGTTGACTTCATCTTGGCTGCTAACAAAAAAAGAAACTTTGTTTCTGGCATGTGGGGGGTTTAAAGGCAGTCTGTACTTGACTGGCCACGAAGCCAAGAAATTTATAGTTACAACATATCTATTGAAAATAATACATTTAAAAATGAATGGTGTTTATGCCGACATTACTAGGGAAAACTGAAAGCCTGTAAGTATGAAAACCTTGGCAACTCTCCTGAGAACCGAGTATGAGGGTTCCTGAGAACATAATATGATATTCTATAGTAGCAGATTAATAGTCACAAGTTAATAATACTATATTTGCATTGATTGCTGGCAGCAATTATAACATTAAAAGTTACACCTTGACGTTTAATCATGCATGAAACTTCTATTGAAAATAATTGCATATAAAGACGAGTAAACATGGGTCTGATAAGTACAAGGAGTTTGCATGCTGGTGAGACAGATATTTTACTGAAGTGACTTGCACAGAAAACTAAAATTCACAGACAGAGCTGGAAACTCTAGGGAGAAAACAAAGTGAAAAACAAAGTTGTTTGGGCCAGGCTCTATGGCCCAGGGTTCCCTGTGTTTCCCTTACCTAACATATAACATACCGCACCCCTAAATGGGGCCTACACCAACAGGTTCCTGTTCTCCAAGGTTTCTCGGTCGTGACAAGTTTTACCGGTGAGCCGTGGGCTTCCCCAGGTCAAAGACCATCTGGATTGATCTGTTGCTGTGGTTCTGCCTTCCCTAGTTGTTCCCGACTCTTTCACAAGTAAGCAAGAGAAAGATCGGCGGTCTTGTTTTGTTTTCAGACACAAAAATCAACCAGCCCGGGACTGGTTGTCAAATAGCCATTTATTGATCTGAACCTCACCTTCTGCCAAAGACCAGGGCCCTCACCGACTTTTAAGAAAGATTTGCCGTTACATGACTACGTATGCACTAAGGTCTCTAAATTGTGGCATCCCAATTGGAAAATGTTGCTCTCTGTTCTTTGCTGTAATACATTAAACTGTGCTTCTGAGTCTGAGTTTTCAAATAATAGCTTTTAGAAACCTAAATAACAACTTGCTTGATGTTTGAGCACCCCATGGGATATGGTCCCTGCCAATACTAATGTGCACACGTTCAATAAATGATGGATCTTATTTAGCACTACATATATATTGTATTAGCTTCTGAAGTTCGTAATACTTAGTACCGTTTGCTTTGTAGAATCAGATGTACAGTAGTGATATTTGTGTATGATTATAGTGTTGTTACTGAAACAATATAGAAATCACTGCATGATATTTGCTTGCAACACAGGGTGTCATTCATGAGTTATACATAAATGGCAGCTTTACATATTTAAAAGGAACATGGACTGCTTCATATCTGAAGTATGTTTCCCAGGAGATAACACCACCATTTGATCTATTTTTGATTAAAATGTAAAAATTAAAAATTAAATCAAATGGTAGTATAATTCCTTAGGGAAAACATACTTCAGTTATGAAGTATTCCCCATAGTAACCTTGAGAATCTTACAGCTGTATTGTCTCATCTGTAGGTGGTCTTTTTATGTCTCACATAATTAAAATGAATTGCTGTTAGAGAACCCATACTACTGCATACAGATTTATGAACCTTGAGGCACCTCCATTCACAGACAAACAGCGATATCAAAGGCTAACGGAGCCGATACGCTGCATCCAGGCAGGTGCTGGTAACCGCGGCGTGTACGGGTGAGCACCAGTTACCTGCGTCTCGCCGGAGTAAACAAGGAGCATGCCGTGAAACGGTAATACATTTCCAATAAAGAACGGTTTCTAAAGAACCGTCGTGTACAGGACAACTATGTTATGCTGCGTTTTGTTGTAGAACGCAGTCGTCAAAATATTCAAAGAGCATTTTCTATGCTAAGGAATGGCTAATATGTCACCAGAAAAAAATTGTGAAATTGGATTTACTAGGAAAATGTGCTCTACAAAATCTAATGCAACTTGTGTATATCAAGCCGCTTTATGAGACTGACTCAGAATATGGGAATGCGTATTTGATAAGATTAGAGAATAGTGGGGATCAGAAAAAATAAGGCTATAGAATTTGCATTCACATTTTCACATATCTGAAGGACAAAAGTGTCATTTATTTTTTGTTTGGTTTTGATTCTCTTGGCCCTGTTAACGCTATCCATAACAATGGCTTGTGACTGTGCATTCTGCTCAGACTGTAATTAAAACTTCCGTAACATATATTTCAATAAAAGAAACCGAGATGCCAACAAGATGCCTGGATGTAATGCTTAAATAAAGTCAAAAAAAAAAAATCTAACAATGAAAATACAAAGTCTAAGAGTAATGCCTCGTAGACACATTCTGTAATGAGCAGCAGGAGCGTTCACGTTTCAATGTGGTACTTGAAAGAAAATGTCTCTGATCTTCTAGTTTCTTTCTAGAGAGGAGTTTTTAATGTAAAATCAGACTAAATGCCTCCTGTAATTGCACAGTGAGAGGCCTGTGAAGTTCCGGGAAGACTGTGGATGTGATGCAGAAGTTGTCCGCCCTGCACCAGGAGCTCCACTCGCCCGGCTTCATACCCAGCACCCGGCAGTGGCTGTGAGCGCTGCCGTCATCACCTGGAAGTACGGGCGAGCGCGTAGACTTTTCCTCCTCCCTTCGGGTCCGCTCGGTCAGGAGGGAAGCTCTGAGACTCGTAGTCATAATATTCGTGTTTTCACGCATCTGAAAGACAGAATGTCAGCTGGATAAAGCAGAACCTTCTAAACTAAAAACACTACCAAAAAAAAAAGGCAAGAAAAAAGATCGCCCAAAATGTGATAGTTAAGACCGTGGTGTTGCAAGATGCTTCCTGGGGGTGAGATTTGCCTCCACCGAGTTGCCAGGCAAAACGCTCGCCGTTATGAATTGGGCCCTAATAGGTCCCTAACAGATTTCTCGCGCGTGTCCTGCGCCCCCGGGAACGCCGAGGCGCTTCCAGGGCCAGGCAGCTAGCGCAGCGCCTGCCGCAGCCCCGCCGGGGCCGCTCGGCGCCCTCCCGCGTCGCACCAAGCGGCTCCTCTCGGCGCCGCCCGGGCCCCTTCCAGAGCTGGCGGCGTCGGCACCCGCCACCCGCACGCTCGCACCCACGACGGGCTGGCCAAGGAATCCCTGCGGGATCCGTCCCCAGGGCCGTCGGCCACGGAAAGGTTCTGCGAAGCTTTGAAAGACGTCGATGTACCAGAGATGCCGATTTCAAAATAAGCCCGACAGCGGATTCAGATCGACAGCAATCGTTCGTGGCGCTGTCGCAAACGCGGCACCAGGAACTGACGCTTTTTCGTGCCTTTCTGCCCCAGGTGGTGACCGTCTGCTCTGGCCGTCGCCCCGTTTTCCGTAATTCAGACTCTTCAGCGCGCGCGGTGTAGCACGTGCCTAAACGCGCAGGGGGAGACCAGGCAGCCGACGTTTGACAGAATCTGAGTCTAAAGAGGTCAGGTAAAGTAATGGGTTCGGACCTCACCGCTGGAGGTGACCTGTGACTATTCAAACACAAAATAGCACCGAGAGCAGCACCAGCAGGTAGGGTGACGAAGCCGCTCGCCGGCGCGGCATTAAGCTGGTAGGCAACTTCTGCACCTCCCTAAGCATTTGAAGAATTACTTTGGAAAACAGGGAAAAATCTCTTAGAAGTCGCAACGGGGCACAGGACGAATAAAACCAAGTTTTCTGGCTTTGCAGTTTTTGAGGCGCAGACGGTTCACCAGCAGTAGGAACAAATAATGGAAGAAGCAGGTTGTAAATCGTCCCTCCGTATTTGGGCAGACTTGTCCCCTCCAAGTCACCGGCTCGTGACTATAGGCCTGCTACAAACTTCGGGTCATTTGCAAAATAAGAAAGCGCTCAGATTACCCTGAGCTTTATGTAAATGCAACTTGAATATTTTAACTTCATGAATTATCTAAATGGACAACATCTTGGGAGCACATCAGCCGGTGACACGATTCCGCAGCTCTTCTGCCGGCAGGATTCCCTTTGAAGTGGCTGGCAGCTCCGAGCGGACGTGGGCGCCAGGGCTGAGCCGCGCCGCTGCTTTCGGAGCAGGAACTGCAAATCCGGCTTCCCGACAGCTCCGGCTCCGCGCGGAGCCACCGCTGCTCGGCAGGGCCGTCACCGGCGCGGGAAAATGGGCCGTTCATCGCCCTGGCTGGGCTGCCGAGCCGCGGGGTCCAGGCCACCGGGCTCTTCCCGGGTTATATGTGCTTTAATCTAGGCGGCCGAGCCGCGGCRTGGCGCCGCTGTGCTCTCCGCTCCCTTCAGCGCTCCTCCGCGGGGACGACACGTTTCCAGCGGCAGCTCGGCCCCGCGGCTCGTCAGCGCGTTACGCGCTTTCCCGTCTGCTTCATGAAAGGTGGAGATGTGCATTACTGTAGTTTGCAGGCTCTAATTTTCATTAATAATCTGATCCATGTCCTCAGATTATTTTAGTAATTACTTCGCATAAAAAGACTACTGAGTATGATTACAAATATGTCTTTGTTTTCATGGCCCGCTTTGGCGGTGAATACCAGCTGTCTGACGGTCTCGCCTCGCTTTAACAATGTCGGTAATGTTCGCCGAGGTTTCCAAACGCCTGCCGCTGACCCCAGGGGTATGCGACTTAATAATACAGCACTCTAATAAACTCATCTGCAAACTGTTCAAAGTTCAGAAATTAAACCTTATTTGCATACAAAAAACACATCAAAAGAACACTACGGGCCCGATTCTGCTCTTTGGAAGCGCCGCGCGCACAGCTTGCAAATGAGCGCCGCTTCCCGGCGGCGAGGACGTGGCCCGTCCCGGGGCGGCTGGGGCCGGCAGGACGCACGGACGAGCCGTCCGAGGCTGCTGAGGGCGGAGGGCGGCGGTGCCCTCCGCCTCCGTCCGCTCTGCGGAGGCCGAGCACCGCGGGAGCAGGAACCCAGCACCAGCTCCAGGAACTGCGGCAGCCCTGGGCCGCCACGAAGGCCCTCTGCTTCGCTGTGACCCGATGTGGGCAAACATGGCAAACCCGGCAGGCAGCGAGGAGCTAGCAGCACACGTCAATCGGACGCCGTTAGCGGGAATGAGTCAAGCCCGGGCAGCGCTGCAGCGCGCGGTGGTGCAACATGTTCTATATGCAGTGCAACGTGATGTATATGCAGTGCAACGTGCTGTATATGTGGTGCAACGCGCTGTATGTGTGCTGCAACATGCTGTATGTGTGCTGCAACATGCTGTATATGTGCTGCAACGTGCTGTATATGCGATGCAACGTGCTGTATATGCGATGCAATGTGCCGTATATGTGCTGCAACGTGCTGTATATGTGGTGCAACGTCCTGTATATGCAGTGCAACATGCTGTATATGCGCTGCAACATGCCGTATATGCGATGCAATGCACTGTATATGTGGTGCAACACGCTGTATATGCAATGCAACGTGATGTATATGCAGTGCAACACACTGTATATGTGGTGCAATGTGCTGTATATATGGTGCAACATGCTGTATATGTGGCGCAATGCGCTGCGGTGCAACATGCTGCATATGCGATGCAACGTGCTGTATACGTGGTGCAACATGCTCTGTACGTGGTGCAATGTGCTGTATACGTGGTGCAACGCACTGTGTATGTGCTGCAACGTGCCGTGTATGCAGTGCAATGCGCTGTATATGTGGTGCAATGTCCTGTATATGTGGTGCAACGTGCTGTATATGTGGTGCAATGTCCCGTATATGTGCTGCAACGTGCCGTGTGTGCAGTGCAATGCGCTGTATATGTGGTGCAATGTCCTGTATATGTGGTGCAACGTGCTGTATATGCGCTGCAACATGCCGTATATGCGATACAATGCACTGTATATGTGGTGCAATGTCCTGTATATGTGGTGCAACGTGCTGTATATGTGGTGCAATGTCCCGTATATGTGCTGCAACGTGCCATGTGTGCAGTGCAATGCGCTGTATATGTGGTGCAATGTCCTGTATATGTGGTGCAACGTGCCATGTATGCGGTGCAGCGTGCTGTATATGGGGTGCAATGTGCTGTATATGTGGTGCAATATCCTGTATATGTGGTGCAACGTGCTGTATCTGTGTTGAAAGACGCTGTATAGGTGCCGCAACGCGCTGCACCCGCAAGAAGACACGCAAGCTGCTGCTCCGAACCCTGCTGCTTCCCGCGGCCGCTCACGCTGCAGCCGGGGGCAGCGAGTGCTGGGACACAGGCAGCAGAAGAGGAGTAAAGACATCGCAGAGAAGTGTTTTCTATGTAAAAATTACGAATTTGAATAAAAGCGCGTTCACAAGCATTGCTCAAACACACGAGCAGACACTGCGTATTCTTTGTTATGCAAAGAATAGCACCTGGTTTCTTATAAGGACAATTTTTAGGTCCAATGCATCACCCAAAGGGGACAAAACTTTCTTTAGGAGAATAAAAAAAGTACGAATGCAAAGCAAAATGAAAAGAAAAACCAATTACTCGGATCAAAGTTCCTCTCTTTTTTGATTTAGGTCACGATTAAATGCAGGTATTCGACTCCCTGATCTGAATCAGTCCACAGCCCCTCTCCTGGATCATCTCCAGCAGTTAGATAAAACAAGGGAATATCGTCAGCACCCCGCTGGGTCGCGGATGAGAGAAGCACCCGCGGGGGTTACTGTGATCCCTGGATTTCCTAGGAGGGGCGTGAATCCATAGGAAGCCCTGGAAGGCCGGAGGTGGTGGTGCCCCGAGTCCCTTCCCGGAGGCAGCGGCGAAAGGGCTCTCGGATCCGGCCAGCCTAAGCCGGCGCAGGTTTACGTGCCCGAACCGGGTCTTAGGGCTTCCTCGCCAGCCCCCGAGTAAATCGCTTTTCAGGAAAATGACTTTTTCTGCTGATACCCACCCCGCTCCGCCAAAACCCTGCGGAGGCGAAGGGCAGAGCCTGGGACAGCGCCCGCCTGGGAACGGCTCCGGCTTGGAAATAGGCGCCGAGAATTGAATATTGGAAGTCTGATTCTCGCTGTGGGATCATCCTGGTGCGGTTGAAAAGAAAAAAATAGTGTAAAAAAAGACCTGAATGGGCGCTGAACGTGGGACACGCTCCGACCAACGCTGCTTCCCGAGTAACTGCTACGCCGAAAAAGTCAAAAAAGCAGCTGGGCCTGCTCACCTGAAAATAGGCATTCCAAAGAGTTCTGACTTTCTCCCCGAATTTCCGCCCCAGAGCAGGTCACCGCCTGGTTCCCGCTCCTCCCTCCCCCTTCATTTCTTTCCGCACCTGAGCAATCCTGCCCCGATGGGAGGGACGGATTAGGGGGCTTCCGGAGCCTTTTCCCGCATTAATTGTTATGATTTTAGAGCCCCAGGGGGTGAAAACTTTGGAAAGAACAATTTGTGCTGAAGGTTGTGAGGAAAGTGAAAGAATCCAGCGTGCCGGATGCCCGGGGGCCGTGCCGGGCCGTGCCGGGAAGCCGCAACACCTTTCCAAGCAGCCCCGTGCCAGGGATGGGAATTAAATCACTGCGGTTCACAGACTGCAGCGCCCGGCGTGCAGCGAAGGCCCGGGAAAGCCCGTGCGATACATCCCCATGCTTAAAGTTTATACGTGCAAGTTGCAGACGCTCAGGAGCAACCAAATAAACATCCCAAGTTTTTGCAGATCCATGTCCTCTGTCCTGGGGCTTGGTGCAGAAGAGCAGGCGTGCGGGTTTTTGAAATAATCAACTTTGCCCAGTCCGAACCAAGGCCTGAGCTGAGATTTTTTTTCAGTCCTGAAAAAATTTCGCAGCATTTGCGCAAATAAGTAGTTGATTTGCAATCTGTTTCAGGTTTTTTTATCCTGCAACAGACTCGGAAGTATTGCCCCGAAGCCGCGGGAAAACCGCGGGCCTCCGGCATCGCTGCGCATCGCTCCCGAGCGACGACCTGCAGCGCCAGCTCTGCAAAGCACGTTTAAAGGTCCGTTTCCAACGCACTGTGCTGAAGCAGGAATAAGCCGCGGACGTGCAGAGCGCGACGAGAACAGCATCGCCTGCCGCGCCGCGTTTCGCCCGGCTCAGGTGCGTGCTGAGCGTGTACCTGCCGGAAGACCGCGGCCGCCGCCTCCCGCGACGAGAGAATTAAACACAAAATCTTCTGTAGGAAGCAATTGTGAAGTGTGGAAGTTTCTAGTCAGGCAAATAAATTGGATTTAAGTATATTACAGTCATAATCTTTTTCTGCCTCTCTCCAGACAGCCTTTGTACATGGAGAAATGAGAATGTATTCTCAGACAAATCTTGACCTGAGGGAGAAGGCTGCGGGAATCTGGATTTTCAATAACATAAGACAATAAAGCTCAGACTTCTAACCTGCCGCAATATGGTAAAAGTATAAAGAGCTTAGCAACTAATAAAAGAAAAGGGTCTTCCAACTCATATTTGAAGATCTAGACCCCCAAAAGGACACTTCATAAAGATCATAATGGGTTAGTCAGTACCTAACAGATACCGTGTACCTTGTTGACCAATTGTCTGACAGTTGTCTTCTGCAGGCCTGGGTATTAATAAGCCCAGCGTTGATTTCCTCGGGGTATTTTGTCTCCGTAATTGTACATCTACTTGTTGTGACGCCCCGGCTTGCTCTATATGTGTTTAACGCGATGCCGATAGCGCGGCGGCGTGCGTGCGTGCGTGCCCCGGTTTTCCGGAGATGGTGGGCGCGCGCTCCGCGGATTTCCTCCTCAGCCGAGGCGCCGTGCGCCGGGGGGGCTCGGTGCGGGGGGAGCGCGCGAGGTCTGGGGGCAGCACCGGTGCGTCTCCCCCCGCGGCGCCAGCGCCTCTCGCTCCTCGCGCTACCCGGGGAGCGCGAAGGGATTCAGTCGTCGCCGCCGCGTTTTTATTCCTAACGATGGCAAAACCTCGTTCTAGGAGGTATTCCAGTTAAATAACGTCGTGGCGGATCAGGCTGGCGTAAAGCGGCTGTCGCTCACGGCCAAGGTCGGGGGGAAACAGATGCACAAGGAAGATGCCGGAGCGGCTCGGGCAGCGAGAACGGAGCCGGCGAAACGCCGCTCGCTGGCGAAACGCAGACCGGCCGCGGCTCGAGCCTGCCGAGCTCCTGCTGCACGTCCCTGAACGGGGAGCTCATCGGTAATTTTCCTCTACATCCACGTACGGATCTGCAAGATAGAGGCAAACGCAGCCAGGTTAACGAGCACCTGATTTTCGCCTTACTTTGCTTGATGGACATCAGCTTACAAAGTCCTGGCCGAGGGCTGCAGCTCCGCGCGGGAAGGGAGCGATGAAAGCAGAGGGAAAAACCGTCGCTGTGCTGGGCGGGCAGCGCCGGCTCCTTCTCCTCCGGCATTTGACTGCTGGAGCTGCAGCGAGCAAGCGAGCGGACACACGTGGTGCCAGATCCACGGAGGGGCAAGCGCTCGCCGGCGGAGACCTAGCGAACGGCCGGATGCCACCGTGCCACGTGCCGATTTTCCGGACAAACGGACGCTTGCCCAGCAGCTCCGCTCCTGAAGGTCGACGATCCGCGTAACGCGGGCAATTACAGGAGCGTTTCCGTTGCAGACGCGGTGACGGCGTTTTAGCGCGAGACAACAAATGAACTAGCAAGCTGGCGAAGGCAGCGGTAGCAGATTTGCCGTCCCATCCAATAAGGACGGAAAGGCAGGTCTGAGCAATACGTGGGATGCTCCAGCATTGCTTGCAGCTGCGGGCCGCGCGGCGTCGCAGCCCCCCCAGAAACCCAGAGCAAAACTGCCGCGCACGGTTAAGAACCCGCCAAAGTCGCGAACGCTCCCGACGCGGAGCTCGTAAAACCAGAGAGGCTCCTGCAGTTTCAGCCGTCGCTCAGAAAACGTCCGCGTGCCGCGACAACATGCAACATACGCAGGTGCCCTCCGCCGCCGCGGTGTTGCAGGACTGCAAGGACAGCCGCATCCGACCCCGTGCGGTTCCAGGGGGGGATGCGTTAGACCCGCGGCAGCGCTTCCCCTGCGGGTCGTACGTCTGCTCCGGCTTCGCTTCGCTGCTGCTCTTCCCATCGTGCACGAGGCTGGCTGCCACCGCCGCGCGCCGAAACCGAGGGGAACATCCGCAAAGAGCAGCTTTAACCATGGAGGGAGCGAGCGGGAGCTGCTCGGGACCCTGCTTCAGAATTTAACCACATTTTCCTAAAAAGGAAAGAGGGAAGAGAGAGAGAGAGACCCGAAATGCTAGATTTGAACCTTTGGGTCTGAAACGAAGAGACGCACCTATCACTACCGCGGGCGGGCGGGCGTCTTGCCTCCGCTTCCCGCGAAGCCATTCTGCCGCCCGGGACCAAGGTTTGAGAAAACGGCAGGAAAAGAGCCGCAGTCGCACGCCGTTTCGGAAAACTGCATGAAAAGTTGGCTCTGTTACGGTTAATTGTCCCAGCGGCGTGTTGGAAAACTTGCAAAGTTCCGGCTGGTCACACAGGGCTTCGTTTCCAGAAGTGCGGCACGGGATTAGATTCCCTGACACAGCGCGCTCTTCCGCGGTTCAGAAAACCGCTTCTCCTCCAGACAACCGCCACCCGCTTTGCTCTTCACCCCGGAGAGCCGCACGCCGAACCGGAGCGCGCTCGGATGAGAAAACGGCATTCCCGATCAGACGTGCACATGAAGCACCGCTTATGCCGTGCAAACAAAACGCGGCAAAAGTTTCAGCGCGAGAGCGCGTGCGGGCTACAAGCACATGTTCGCGGTGTTGCAGGGTTTTGCAGAGTTTTGCATGTTTTTGCAGGGTTTTGCAAGGTTTTGTAGGGTTTTGCAGAGTTTTGCATGTTTTTGCAGGGTTTTGCAAGGTTTTGTAGGGTTTTGCAGAGTTTTGCAAGGTTTTGCAGAGTTTTGCATGGTTTTGTAGGGTTTTGCAGGGTTTTGCAGAGTTTTGCATGTTTTTGCAAGGTTTTGCAAGGTTTTGTAGGGTTTTGCAGTCCTTCCCATCGCCCATAACACGAAGGCTCAACATCGCATCCACCGGCCTTCGCGGAGGCAGGCTCTGCCCTTGGCTCCCCTCCGTGCATCCCAAGCCGCAGCCGCTTGGTGCTGCCGAACGGGAAGTCCGGGCTGAGAAGATGCTGGAGCACAGAGCGCACGCGAGCAGGCGGCTTGGCGCTGCTGAGAGCCGCAAGGAAGCACGCACGTCCGGAAGCACGTTTTGGGAAAAGGAGCTGGTTCTGCGTCTGGTCTATCGACGCTGCAATTCTCCTCCGCTCCCCCGTCGTGCCCTTGTCCCTTTGCAGCCGGGCCGGCGACGTGGGACCACGTCTCGGGCTATTGCCGCCCTCCGAAGGAATCGCTGCGCGTGCGGACAAGGACGTGGTTTCCTTCCCCCCCAGGTCGTCGCAATGCCGCCTTTCTCCCCGTACCCACGACCGAGGACGCCTAGGATCTTGTGCGCGTGCTGCGGTACTTACCCGTGGCAGCAGAAGCGTCTCAGGGCACGAACCGTCCGTGAGCCGAGGGAAATGGCTGTGAGACCCGCGGACGTCTCCTGGTGGTTGAAGTTGCAGGAGGCGGCGCTGGTCCCGGGATGCTGATCGGCAGCCCGCGTCCCCTCACCTCCCGCTGCCCGTTTTCCCCTCGCTTTGCGTTATGCAGACCGGGGAAACACCACCGTCTTCCTAGCATCCTTCCTGCAAGGCACTTGAGCGCTGCAAGGAAGGGTTGCCACCGTGAGGTTGTCACCATGAGGTTGTCACCACAGCAGGGCTGCCGACAGCAAGGAGCCGGCGCGCGGGGCCGCCCTGCGAGGAGCAGCCGGCGCCGGCCAGGATGCGGGCACGTGCCCACGGCTGCTGCCAGCCTCCCGGAAAAGCGAGCGACAGCCTGCTGCTTCCTTGGAGTTTTTTCCCAAGGGGCTAAACTCTGCCTTTTGCACGAATCGGCAGCGCGCCGGGAGCGAAGGCTCGCTGCCTGCCGGGCTCTCAGAGACGATAAATAGCGAGCTAGAAGGCGGCTTTCTTCAGATGATCGGGCTTGACATAGTTGTGACTAGCAGCATTAGCGCAAAATTTAGTGCGTTCCTGAGATTTACAGATGCTGCAGCCACCTGATCACGAGAGCCGCTCGGCTTTCCGTTAAAACAAATACCTAACCACGCCGCCTTCCCGGGCGTTTGGAGCAGCCGGAAAACGTGAACTTGAAGCAGCAAGCGGCCACGCGGGGGCTCGTGCGGTGCTCAGGACCGGGGGCTCCAGCTGCAGGAACGGGGCGCAGGCATTGCTGCGCGGCGAGGCAGCAGGTCGCCGCTGGCGCCTGTCCGGACCCCGGCGCGGCACGGCGGGGCTGAGCTTGCGAGCGCTGTCCGCGACCCGCTCCGAACAATTCCTCCCTTTTCTTGCGCATCCGGACAAATTGCATCCCAGCGTATTAGGTTGCTGCACAGCGTCGGATGAGCTTTGCAGGTGCCAACTGGCGCCATGAACTGCCCCAGAGTCCCGTAAAAGAGCACGGAACAAGGGCAAAATTCGGAGATAAATCTATTGCTTAGAAAAAGGCACGCAGTGAAACGTATTTTCAGTGTTATTTTTTAATACCTAGAGCAATGGCATGGACAACGGTAACAAAAACGTAACAAAAAATCATCTGAAGGCTTCTGATGTTCAAGGGGCACTAACAAGCTCATCTGATGATCCCCAAGCTCTTGATTCCTGGGATCCGTGACGTCCTGATGGCCGACTTCAGATCTGCGTCGACGTATCAGAACAGAGCAGAGGGGGTTACTTTGAAAATCAGGCCTCTTACTCAATGTCTAAATTGCATAGATATTGCAGTACAATAAATGCAATAAATAATAAATGGGCCTTTATATGTATATCTCATATACTCCCTATTAACGCCAGAGCGGTTAAACACATGCGCGCCTTGTGAAAATGAAGCACACGATTACGAGGCAAACTCAATCAGCGAACCACAGCTTTTGCTGGTAATGCAATAGAGATAAGCAGATTGTGGATGTAATTCTACCCAAAACAAAACAGACGCACAAACCTACACGAAAAACCTATTATTTAGTGCTTCCAGGACGTCTCTGGGCAGGCCTACGAGGTGCCGACACCTGGGACTCAGCTGCTCTGCGTGGCCCGCTGGAGTCCGGCGGCGTTCACCGAAGCCGAATTCCCTCGTCCGGCGAGACTTTTTGCCGGGCCCATCGTTTCTGAATTAAGTTTGTGGTGGGCGCGCATCAGACACGAGTTTGATGGCTGGAGGGTCCCCGAAGCCTCCTCCGGTTTCTCTCCTCGCACGAAGAAACCGCGAGTGATCCTCCCAGCACGGACGCGTCCCGGCGTCCCGCGAGCGGAGACGGAGCTGCCGCCCTCCGCAAGGCTGCGGTTCATGCGCACGATCGTTCGGAAAGATTAACGGTGTTTTTATCCTGCAGTTTCTTCTCAGCACACCTCCTGTGCCGTGCAGAGCGTTGGCTAAGGGCGCTTTACTCAACTAGGACGCAGTTTTAGGGAAAAAATGCTTTTTATTGATTACCCCCGTCGTTCAGGAGGATAAGAGAACAGTAAGTACCTGTAATCGAAGAAGAGCCACCACTTACTTTCCCTACTAGTCTATCGCCACGCAAGTACGTCTTGATTAGACCGTTTCTCTTCGGAAAAGATAGCGTCTCTTGCACTATGGGGTCCGAGGCGACTTCCAGCAGAGCCGGCTATTAGACTTCTCTGCTGGCAGTATCTAAATTCACCGCTCCCGTCGCCGCGATCCCTTTTTTTCTGCCTCCTTCGCCCCCGTGCGTCCTCCACGCTGCCGTCACCGCGGGCCGCGAAAGGCCGCCTGTTTCCTGCCGGCCAGAAACACTTTTTAAAACTTGTGCATTTTTGACAAAGATCACAGGTTTCCAGGTATCAGATATATAAACGTAACCATTTTCCCTTGAATAAAGCCCCAAACTTTCATCAACTCATGCACTCGGTATGTTATAGAGCATTTAACTGCCGGATCCTTCGGCTGCCCCCGTGGAGCTTCCCAAGGACATCTCAGGTGGCTCCTCCTGGGTCACCAGATCTCGGTCCGGCCTCACGGCCCCGGACCCGTCATGAAAAATATTCCGGGAACTTCTAAGCCCAGGCGCCTCCGCCACTTCTCACCGCAGCAGGGTTGCATCCGGACACCCCCAGCAGCACCCAAATCGCGTCATCTTTTATGGGGCAAAACCCAACTTCAGACACTTCGGGCGTCACCTGAAGCCACCAGGCGTTTTCCAAGCGTCCTACATCGGTGTGAGCGGCCGAGTATCCTCCGGAGAACATTCCCTTCCACGGGCGCGATGCTGGGCGACAGTCGAGCGCCAAGGCAGCCGCACAGACCTCCTGCGGACAAGGCTGAAGTCTCCTGGGCGAGCGGGAGCATGAGGGATGTGCCAGGCCCGGCTCCGGCACGCGGGGGGCGCGAGGTCCCAAACGCGGCCCCGCGGCAGCAGGCGGCCACTGGGTGCTGCGGGAAGGAGAGACCGCGAACTGAATCCCGCGGGCAGGTTACACCCAGAGCGGCGAGGAGCCGCTGCCGGAGCAGGCGCGAAGGACGGGGTTATATTTATAGCAAAGGTCAACGCTGATAAGCTCATTTTTTAGAAAGGCAACTCCATTGCTGAGCTGCAGCAATTCCCTCTACTAAAGGCATCTGTCTGGCTCAGAAACTACTACTTTCTCCCCAAAACCTTCGCATCTTGTGGCTGTACATCACTGACAAAAATAGCGGATCCACAGCAAGTGTCAGTCACAGCTTGCTAAGTGTCACGACAGTCGTCCCCTCCTGGAGGATTAACCAAAACGGGAGGGTCTGTGCGCGAAACCGGGGGGAGGTGGGGAGGGGGAGCAGGAATAAACCGACTAAATCGGCTCCAGCCGCTCGCGCTCTCTGCAAGCCGCGTCGCCCGCGCAGCCACGCGCGCTTCCGAATCGGAGACTCGTGTCGCTAAGAAGTTTGGAAACCTGTTATCTGCCTGCGTTGCGTTCGGTTCTCTGACAAAGCAACGCAAGTCCAGGCTGGAGGGGGCAAATTAAATGCATTTAAATAGCTGCAGGAGGCTTGAGCAGCGCCTGTCCGGCAATTTCTCCTCTAACGTTTCAGTGAAAGTTCAGAGAGGTAAATTCGGGCGGCAAAGGGCGGCGAAGGGCAGCGGGACCCCGCGGAACGAGCCGCTGCTGCCCCGCAGCGCGGGGGCGATTAAAGGGGGGAACCCCGCTTTTGCGAAGTTTCCTTCCCTCCTTCCTTCCGCGGGGTA
>NW_020448641.1:1711512-1712731 GCF_003343035.1 Apteryx rowi
CTCGGCGCCGCGGCCGCGTCTCCGCGGCTTCTGCCCCCGCGCGAGCGCAAGAGCCGCGAGCGGAGTCAGGCACCGGCGGAGCGGCAGCGCCGAGGTGCCCCAACTAGCGCGCAGGAAGCAATTAAAACTCCTCCTTTCGGATTAACAACCAAAAATTGATCGGTCTGTCAGGAATTCTGTTGATTTATGAAAGGTGCTTATTTCCGTGGTATGGAGAATTTTATGTTCTCTAGGTGAAACGGAGTTCACCCAGCTCCAGAGTAGATTGATGTTTTAATAAAAATAAATAAAGGGAAAAAGCTAGCCCGGTCTTTGGGGACATCAACTCTCAAATCGCAGAGTTAGACTAACAAATCAAATTGCATTATCTTTACATTTCATATCTTTTAATCTAACGCCGAAAAATCGCGGCGGCCGCCGCAGCCTTTATTATTTCCGAAGTTTCAATATGACGCTTAAAAGTTCAAGCAACAAATAATCGATGCCTCGGCGGCAGAGCGGCGCGCAGGGGCCGGCGAGGGGTCTCCGTGCGCGGCTGCGGCCCGGCGGGCGCGGAGCGGAGCGGAGCGGAGCGCGGCCGCGACGCCGCCGTCCTGTAGATGGCACCGTCCCCACGCAAGACGGCGCCAGCTCCGCGCCGGGCTGCGGCGGGGGGGGATCGGCCGGCGGCAGTGCCCAGCTCAGCACTTGTTGTTTGCCGGCTCCGCGGCGCGCTGCGCTGCGCGGGGCTCGTGGATTCATTCGCAAACGCGTGCGCAGCGCGCGCGCGCAGCGGGCCGCGGAAGGCGCCGGGAAGGCGGCCGAGCCCCGCGCCGCAGCGGCAGCTCCCAGCGCGCCCGCGCAAATCCCCGCGGCGGCCGGCGGGCCCCCGGACGCGTTTTTCTCTGCGATGTGAATTTCAGCGGGACAAACCGCTCATTAACAGCGCGGAGGAGAAGCCGCGCGCGCTCCTCTCCGCTCCGCTCCGCTCCGCCCCGCTCTGCTCTGCCCGGTTTTATCTCGGCGCGGCCCCAGCCGGGCTCGGGGCCGCCTCGCCGCCCGGCGCTTCCCTCCGGCCCAGCATCCTAACGAAGATGCAAATCACCACACTGCGGCCTTTTCCAAAAGTTAAATTAGCAACAGCTTTAAGGGACCCCTTTAGCATGGAAAACGTACAGACGTTCAGTGCGGGAGCCGCCCGTCGTCGCTCGCCCTGCTCCGCGCCTCTCGCCGGCTCCGC
>NW_020448641.1:1713836-1715386 GCF_003343035.1 Apteryx rowi
GGGCTGGCGGCACGGCAAAAGTTTACGGCTTTTTTTAAGAACTATCCCCCCGCCCCCCGCAGCCCCCCGTTTCGGGCCGCTCCGGTTTCCCAAGTTGCGAGCGGAGGCTCCGCTGCCTTCGCGGCCCCTTTTCTCGCCTTGAAGCGGATACAGATATTTCCACGCGCGGGCAGAGCCCCCGCTTGCTTTTTCATTCGGCTTTTCTGCGGAGCGCCGGGTGTTTAGGAATTTGAATTCGAGTCAAGCATTTAAATCAGCCCAAGTAGGGTAAATAAATAAATAAAAGGAGGCGGCCGGTGAGGCTCGCAAGCGCAAAGAAAACAGAGCAGATTTCCAAAATCGGCGATAGCGCCCGGCCCAGGCCGCGCCGCGGCTCCCGGCGGACGCGGGCTGCGCCCCCGCGCAGCCGCCCCGCGACCGGGCCCTGTGCGGGGCGCTGGGAGCCTCCGCACGCAGATGCGCGCGTTGGTGCGGTTAAAAGCCGCCCGAAAGCAGCAGCGGGCCGGCGCGGCGCGGCCGGCTGCGCGCCCGGGCGCGGAGCTGCGCCCCCTCCTCGGCTGTGCGTCTCCCCTCGAATTTACGCCGGGCAGCGCGCTCTGAAGTAGCGGCCGGTGGCCGCCGCCGCCCCCCGAAMGCGGAGCTCGGTACCTGGGCGCTCCTGCTGCATCAGAAACACCCGAAAACACCAATTTATAACCGCCCTGCCACACAGGAAACAAGAGTTAGCAGAGATTTGTTTCGGTTAAATCAGGCATAAATTACACCTACTGTAACCGGGCGCCTTAATAATGAAGGCGCCTTAAAACAATAAAATTGAAATATGAATGTTGGCAAGTTTGCTCAGGGCCTGGCTGTGCCCCCCCGCCCCGCGGAGGGCAGGGCCGCCGCCGCGCTGCCCCGGCGCAAGTCGCGCCCGGGAAAGTTTCCTGGGCAGAAGCAGCGCTCACCCGCGGAGCGGAGCGCGGAGAGGAGCGCGGAGCGGAGCGGGGCCGCCCGGGCGGGCAGCGCCGTGCAGATCACCGCGGTAATTTACTGTAAAGTAAATACGTGCTCAAACTTCTGTGATTTAAAACATCGAAATGCGGCGTTTTCTTTCAGGAAAAAATGTGAAATGATTAAGATAATAGTCCCGGGAGAATTGTCCCGAGGAAAAAAAATAATAAAGTTTAGGAGAATCCTATAACAGCTGTGGAAATGAGGCTATCAATTTTAATCTGCGTGATACATGTACAGTATGTGATTATGTGTTATTATGCCGCGTGGCGTTGGAGGAGCGGGGAAGGAGGACGGGATCCGCGCCGTGATTTATTGCGGCCGCGGCGCTTCCCCGGCCGGGCCGCGGCGGGCGCCCGGGGCGCGCGAGGCCGCGGAGCTCCGCGCGGGGCTGCGCCGGGGGACAGCTGGGCTGCGGCCATCTGACCGGCTCCGGCGTGACATCTGGGAGCCCACTGGTGTGTGGCACGCGAATCGCTTGATGTCGCTATTTAAATGCAAATTTGCGGGGGGATCAGCGAAGCCTCACCCCGTAAATTCACACAAAAGGGCGACTC
>NW_020448641.1:1715511-1717372 GCF_003343035.1 Apteryx rowi
GCCCCTGCGCGCGGCGCCCCGCGCGGCCGTGGGAAACGCGCGCAGCGGGCGCCCCTGCGAGCGGCGCAGCCCCCCGCCGCCCTGCGCGCGTTTGGCRGCGCGCGGAGCCCGTCGCCGGCAGTGCAGTGACAAAAAAGATAAAGTTGGTGGATGATAAAGACCGTATTTTCCACGCTTTGGGTGCAGGACCAGATGATCTAGAAAATGAGCTGAAATAGATTCAGCCTCAGAGCCTGTTGTGAAGAGCAGCTGATTCCCCTATTTCTGGCCAGATGGCTTCTGAACACAGATTTGCATTCATTTTCGCTTAATATCGTCCAAAATAGTGGGGCAGCTGCATTTGTTGTCAAAAAGGTTTAAAACTCCCTTTCTTTCTGGGGCAGGATCGTTACCTTATGTGATGGGCTTATGGAACTTTTTTTTTTCCTCTTTAGTCAACAGTATCAGATTTAAAAGGATTTGTTTTAAAACCTTCTAATTTGGTAATCAGATTTAAATCGCCTTGGCGCGTGTAATCTGAATTAAAGATACTGTAAATGATTTTAAGCATTATGCTTTCGTTAGCGCAGGGAAGAAACAACTTCAGCATTGTCCTGTGTATTTTAGGAAATATGTTGCAATTATAGCCCTGTTCACTATTTTTAACTTATTTTTAAGAACGCGCATTTTGCATACTGGGGGACCAGCAGCGACCATCCCCTTAGCGCGCTGCGTGAATCCAAAGTCTCTAAATATCCACCCGCAAACAACTGCCATTTGCAGCCCGAACGCCGGCTTGTTTGGTAACTTTAGTTTGCTTGTCGCTGCCCGGCAAAAGTGTGGCATTTTGTAATCCGCCCTGCTGTAACTCGAAAGCTCGGGGCTGATTATGAATACGGGAATTTTCTTTTAATTTATCATGAATAGTTTCCATACACTTTGATTTAAGGTTATTAACATTCTATAGACAGTGGCATCTTTAATATGTGGCGATCGCTTCTAAAGACTAATCTCATTACCCTCAAATAGTCATAAAATATGATTTTATTATACTTACGTATTTAATTAGACGGCCAGCAATGTAATGGATTTTGAGATCGGGTAGAGCAACAGCTTTGATAATTCACTTATCTTTGGCAATAGTCATTAACCCCCAACACCAGCAAAATAGATTGCTTTCTAACGCATCTTTTTTTCTCACCCCTTGGAGAAAGGATCGGGGGTCTCCTGATAACACAAATCGGACTTCGATTTTCACCGATTAATTAAAATATTAACGTACCTACCCTGACAAATCACAAAAAGGAAGTCCTAACCTACACGAGGCGGAAAAAGCCCATCGTTCAATGCAGTTGTTGTGCTCTGCTCTCCAAATATATATATATATATGTGTGTGTGTGTGTGTGTGTGTGTGTGTAGTGTATATGTAGTGTATATGTAGTGTATATATATGTAGTGTATATATATATAAAGTGTATGTGTGTGCGAGTGTGTGTGAAGACTTCATCTATATGTACGTGTATGTATGTATGTATATTTTATTTATATAATTAAATAAATATATAAATAAATATAAATAAATATAAATAAATAAATATAAATAAGTATAAATATAAATATAAATCTATATATAAAGTCGCGGAGGAGTGGGGTGGTGCGCTTCTGACTGGCGTCTCTGGGAGAGTATCCAGGACATCCTTTGTCCATCCCCAGGGTCTTCTCCCGTGCCTAAAAGTAAATGTCCTTTAAATAGGTTATGTTTGTGCATGCACTCCAGAATAATTCATCTCGCGCCGTTCGCGCCTTTCAGCCCGCGAGCAATTAGCGCGGCCGCCTTTGCCCCGGCAGCGCCCCGCGCGCGCGCGCGGAATTTGCTTTTTTT
>NW_020448641.1:1718718-1720994 GCF_003343035.1 Apteryx rowi
TCTCCCGCAGCGGCGTGGGGCTGGCTCGGGCACATTTCGAGAAACAGCCGCCTTCCAATCTCAGAAAATCCAATTTTTTCCACTTCGTCTTAGCTCTGTACGACAGGCAGGGGCAGCCAGTGGAGATTGAAAGAACAGCTTTTGTGGACTTTGTGGAGAAAGAGAAAGTAAGTCTGTATTTTTATTTTTTATTTTTTTTTGTAACCTTTAAGTGTGATTTAATTGATCAAAGATAATTTTCGCTGTGAGTTAGACCCGGCGAGCTCTAACGGTACTCCAGAGGCGTCCAGACCACGTGCAGTTTTCCCTGTTATTACCGCGGCGCTTGGCCGCTAAGAATAGAGCCCGGTGTTTAGAAACTTATCTCTGCGCACCCGGCTCGTTTTAACGCCGGGAAACGGCGAAACGTGACATATTTGCACCAAGATAATGACATCATCGGTGCTCCACAAAGTGACTTAGGACTGAATTTCTGCAAACTGTAATTCTGAGCTGCTTCGGGGATGAAAAAAAATTACGTCAGGAGGAGAAAGATATTTTCCATACTAAACATAATTATTTATCGTTACTTGCAGGAGCCAAACAATGAAAAAACTAACAATGGAATTCATTATAAACTTCAGTTATTGTATAGCAATGGTAAGTTGTTATTATCTCATTTTTGAACGTGTGTGCGCCACAAAAAGTGCTACTTTCTTTTTCAAGGCCTTTTTTAAGGGGACATAAAGATTTTGAGATTAAAATTACATGCATGTAAACACGACTCTTTTCTTGGCATATAAGGAAAACAAAACATAAACGATCAATAAGTCAATGGTACTTCACATGATTAACCGGTTGGTCTTGAAGTGGAAAGTAAAAAAGGGGATCGATACCTGCTCCAACAGAACATCACTTTTAAGTGACTTTTTTCAGTTTTGCAAATTAATGTTAATTATTGTGATGGGGTAACTGCACGGAGCAGACATAACAGATCCTTAACCCAAGCAAAGCAGATTCCTTAAATATCAGAACAGCGTGCAGAAAGATAACAATGCTAATCAATCAGAGAGCCCAAATGATCGTTTCTCTCTCGTGTTTCCTCGGAAATGATGACCGTATATCCAGCAGAATGCAAGAATTAGACACACACACACACTGTCCCACTCGGGAGAGTATCTGGGCTTTTCTCGGATACAAACCTCACAGTGCTGCATTCACTGGCTGACAATAACTCTGTCGATATATTATTTCTGACTTTTAWTTTTTTTAATTTTTAAAACTGACGCGAGTGTTGATATATTGTAGAAAGCACTTAATTGACTGACCTCATGTTTTCATTATGTAATTTGGGTGGTTCGCGATTGAAATTCTAATAAGAACTTGTCTCTGCTTCCCCCCTCACCAGGAGTTAGAACAGAACAGGATTTGTATGTTCGTCTAATAGATTCAATGACCAAACAGGTGAGAAAGTTTAAGCTTTTCTTAACAGTCAAGTAACTAAGTTTGTATTTTGCCCTTGCTTGTTGGGGGGGGGGGGAGGAGGTGGATATTAAATTGGCAGACCGCACCTATTTTTCTTCTAATTTACCTGTCCGAGTAATTAAGATATCTATCACTGGAAAATATTTTAAATAGTGAAATAGCTTTATTGTTGCTATCCCGAGCAGCGTCTGTATCGTTAAATGGTGTGTGTATCATTAGGCACAATGTCATGTGAATATATGTTTGATATAATTAATTCAGCAAAGGGTAGATGAAAGAAAAAAAAACCCATCAGGTGGCCTAGATTTATTTTTAATAGCACTTTTTTTTCCATTCGTAACTTTTTTGTTATATTTTTCCTCGGTGAAAAAAGGGCAGTCCTCTTTCTAGGCACCTCGAAACTGACCGTGATTAGTCCCTTTCTTTTATAATGCCGTGATCTAGTAACGCGAGACGTTTATTTGGATTTAAAAGTTAAATGTGCTGAGGTGAAAAGTCATCTTGTTCTCCTCTAGTCCATATTCACCTCTCAGCCCCCCATCTCCATAATTCAAACTCCATGCTCCAGGGGTCACCCAAACCCGTCCATTTCCCTGAGATCAGCTTCTGTTTCTTCCTCAAACCTCTGTCATACCTTGTAAATAACATAATTACAAGCAGTTCCTTATTAAATTATTTAACCTGTCTTGGTCAACTTTTCCGATGATAACTACATGTTATCAGCATTGCAGCACAGCAATTAAAGACAGAAAGCTACTTATTAGCTCTGGATTTAATATTATTTTTTTTCCCGGAGAGACATTTCAGGATTT
>NW_020448641.1:1726859-1734359 GCF_003343035.1 Apteryx rowi
TCGGAGTGAGCATTTCTTGCCTATTGAATGTACATTGAAAAATTTACAAGTGGTTTGTGTTTATAGTCCATACGCACAATGAAATGCGATGCAATGCAAATAACATTTTTGCAATAATTAGGGATTATAATGATACATAACTAATAATGCGCTTGAATCACTGTGAGTCAAATTATGTTAGTTCTACGAAGGGTGATCCCAACAAAATTGAAATAAGCTATATGAGATCTGTGCTTTTATACCTTCTCAAAACTATCGGAAGTATGTTATAATTTGATATTCTAGAAGCATGAGAAGATATAAAAAATCAGAAAACATTTGGTTAATGGGTTTATCATGTTTATTTGAATAAGGAAGATTGAAACTCCATTTATGCCTAGCATAAATGCTTTAGAGATCTTAATTATTGATGAAAAATCTGCTGTGCTTCTAAATTTAAAGATATGACAATTTTATAGGAATTTTAATCACCTTCTACATTAGGAATTTTCAAGATTTTGCATTTATGAGAATGGGACCTATTTTAGCCTTCTAAAGAGAGTTGTCACTTATAATGTCAAAATACTATTAGAATTCTCTTATGGACTGCGTATGTTTTAGGAAGGGGTTCGGTATGATACTCTTCATCTTAAGATGTGTTTTTGAAAAGCTATTGAATGTAGCGTTCACTGCAAGCAAATTGCAGCAAATAGAGAAGGAGGGTACATATGTGAAAAAGCCCTGCAAGACTGATAGTCTTTTGAAACAATCGAAGTGTATTTTAAATTCCTAATAATCATTTATGTTTGCTTGACCCATGTGTTAATAGTTTGTTACCTAAATTTGTCGTCGGTGCTGAATTTCTGGTTTGTGTTTCCTCCTGAGCATCACAGAACCAAATTTCCCCCATCAAATTTGTGGGTCAATTTACAGTTGCCCGTAAGAAGTGTTATGTTGGCTTAGAAAAAGAATTATATACAATATGCTTCACCAGATCCTTTTGTCCTTTGGATACATTTAGCAGCTTTTGACCAGATAAGGCATATTTGTCCTCAGGATACGAACCAATAATTCAATCCTGAATTGAGATCTATGGCCACCCATTTGTTCTAGCCCACACTGAGAGTCTCTGTGATAATCTGAATTGTTTATTGCACTGGAAAAAAAGAAAAAAAAAAAACCGCGCACTTCAGGAATACTGATTTCTTAACGTTTAAAATACTTTAAATAAACTTATGTAATTATACATTTGAATCCTGCAGTAGATTTTAAATGTAAAAAGCAAAATCAAAGGCCTTGAAAACAGTTTTGTGTGTTGCATGCCTTCCCGTCCTTTTAATTCACTGAGAATATTTGCTTACATCAACTTGATTTTTCTCACGAAGCATGGCTGAGGATATACATTTTTATTACAGTATACATTTAAATATATTCTAGCATATCGGTGCTATTCATACAACATAGTAACTCACAAAGTAAAGAACAAACCCACCATAAATTGTAGTGTAGTCAGTAAAAAGATGCCACAGAAAAAGTGTCCCTGGGAAATTAGATTGACCCAAAGAAAAGCAAATAAAAGAAAGGAAAAGGCCCATATTTTCTTTGCGGTGTTGCTGAAAAGGATGGGAGTATCATTTTCGTAGTGGAATAATGTTTTCTGGGAAAACACAAAAGCAGATGTTCCTCATTAGGAACACCCATTGTCTACATATCACAACTATGAACAGATAAATCTATCCTATTTCACCCATACATTCCAATGGCTGTAAATGATTACAGGATGCCGCTGTAACTGCTAAACCAAAACCACACTGTGTGCTAAAATAATTCTTCAGTGCCATCATAGTATATTTTATTAGAAGGTATGGAAATTCCTCGTAAGATACATCCTCTTGACTTTTCCTTTCCTTGTTTGGCTTGAATGTATATGAAGGCTCAGTGTCCAACTGTTGAAAACTGAAAAGACTGATTGTGGAGGAACACGGGAAGGCAGGATTACGTTACTATCAAAACATTAAGTGGCAGCTCACTAGTAAAGCAATGGCAAGGCTGCTTGTGCACTCTGAATGTGCTTGCAGCGTATTACTGATAGCATGCTCTGCAACGTTTTTCCAGATGGTACTATCACAGTCATACTGCTAGTTGGCATCTCTGTGGGTAGTAAATACCCCCCTCCCCAATAAATCTGGCATTATTCTATAGAGTTTAGGAGACTTATCATTCCAAGTGTGTCCTACTTTCCTGTATAGAAGCCAGACATCTGTTTATCCCATTTCTTTCATACAGAGTTTGGAATAGCTTTAGTTTTGGGGAATAAAAAGTTTTGTCATATTTAACAGCTGTTACAAAATTTCAATCCTGTAGGCTCTTAAAATACTTTTCAACTGACCTCAGATTTTATACATAATTGACATTGCTTGTAGACACCCCCCTTAACCTTTCACTGTCTGCAATCTCATATTATTTTCAGTAAATGAGTTGACTGTTCACACTAGGGTTCTTTACATTGGATTCCTCGTGAAGAGCTTTAATTCATTTAAACTACAAGTTTACACCTTTAAAGTAATTGTGGAACGGTAGCTGAAGACTGATTGGAGGGTTTTTTTTTTTTTTTTTTTTTTTTTTTAGTCAACAGTGTTTCCTTTCACTTCCTGTCACAAAGGTCAAAGAAAGCTGACCTTTGCTGGCAGTCCTAGTCACTGAATTATTCATGTGATTGACTTTTTGTCAGTGCACACAGTTGTGCTCTGGGACATTTTATTCATTTACCTCATTTAAAGCGCCTTTCTGCACCTGTTCAAGTATTAATATCATGTAATTTGGGCCTAATGCCGATTTTGCTGAACACTCATTATATTTTTTATTAGCTATATTTCCAAACGATTATGTATGATTATTACCAAGCCTTACAAACAGCAATGGGTTATTCCCTAGACCTTTACATCTTCTTGTCAGGTTGTTTTCAGAAGCAAGGAGGATAAACATTTGACCAGTCCCAATGTTTTTATTCCTACTCCATATCCAACCAGAGAACTTAAAGCTTTTTCCCTTATGGCTTTGCGAAAGCATGATTAAATCCAACTCTGCAGAAGCTGTACAAATGCCAGCATTTATAAGGTCAACGCTTTTGTTAAAAATGCTATGTAAATGAGGATCTGCAAAAAGGGACATTAAATAAAATTAAATTCATTGTCTTCTTTAATGTCATTTACATTTTGGCTAAGCCCTGGCCTGTCAAGGAGGATTTTTTAAATAATTTTAATTACACATCATTTAGGGATCCAAGGTTTTCTATTCAGTAGCATTTGGATAACCTGCAAAATGGTGACTGTTTATTAACTTCTTAAATGACAACTTGTCATTTCATCTACATAATGCAATGAAAACAGAACAGTTTTGTGTCTTTTTTTAAATTCTTATCTTTTCTTTAAGATGTGCACACAACTATTGACGAATTGGATAGACCTTATAATATCTCAGTTGTTCTTTTTGCTTTCATTGTCCTATTGGTGCTACTAAGTTAAAAGTATATTAAAAAATTAAAACTTTCCTGGGTAACCAATTCTTTAAAAAATTTCTATCAGAAACCCAACACCGATTCTTTTTAAGAATGTGGTATATTGTAGATGAATGGGTGTAGCTATAAGGGATATATTTATGGACAGGGGTGTCAGATTGGCTTTTCAAGTGCACAGGTGTGAACACCTCTCTCCGATTAAATAGCAAACCACTACTGCTAGTGTTAGGGGGGGAAGAGATACGCTGTACTGCATACATTTGTTCCTCAGAGCATACATGCGCACAAATTAAAGATTGCGGGGTAGCAGAAGGAAATTTAAAATGAAAGTAATCTGTATAATTCAGCAGTGCTGAAAGCACTGTTTGGAAGAAAATCCAGAAATAGCACTTTGTACATTCTTCCTTTTCTCTTTTCCCTCGTCTCATTTTCTTTTTTTCTTTTTCTTCCTCGCATTTTCTCTTTCTCTTTTTCTCAGGCCACCTAAGTTATGCCGTTTACATCACTGTCTCTGAATCCCTACTCTTAATCAGTGCACAAACTACAGTTAATGAAATTGTGTAAATACCTCTCTTGCTAGCAGAGGAATGCACTCACATATATCTTCAAAACCATTGTTCTCAAGTAAATCCCAAATGTGTTAGATGAGACTTCTGTAACACTTTTTCCTGTATAATACTTGATTATTTGTATGAAGCCAAAAGTATTGCATTACTATTGTACAAAGGAATAATAAAATAGCATGCTTTTGTGAGAAAGGAAAAGAGGGGGAAGGGATTTAAGCAAAGCTGTCAAAAACTATACTACAAGAGGTATCCTGATACAAACCATCCTTTGCTTCTGTTGCAGCCTTATCAGGTGAAAAGCAAAGATACTGCCAGAGCCTGTAATTTTGTTAGGATGCCTTTGATGAATTGGATTAGGTTATGGAAAAATCTTTCAAACTCAGAGTTCTGGTACGCAAGCTTACAGGAAGTAAATAATTACTCTCAGACAGCAGATAATTAAAAAAAACAACCTGTGAAACAACGTGGTAGAAGCAGTTTTAATGAAGCTTGTTGTATAACATATACATACAAAGAAAAGATATTTTAAATGGACATATTTAGAATCAGTGTCGATGCAACAGTGTTAAGTTACTTTTAGAATGAATAATTTATTAGACCTGGGAATCCAAGGAGAAAGGGTGGCAGTGGGAGACATGTTGGAAGAGATGGAAATTCCAAGCCCTAATGATGGAAATTGTCACTGCAGATGCCAGGAAGTGATTGACAAGCAGGGCTACAGGAAGTGAAAACTCAGGGAGCTTAACCTGTACTTGGCAGAGCTTCCAGAGCTTACGCTCTAAGAAAATGAAAACCATTCACTTCAGTCAAGCTGCCAGAATACAAGCTCCTCTTGTTTGTTTATCTTAATAGCAAATCTCACAAAAATGTTTGTGGTCAAAACTATATATAATACAACATTATACTAGCATTATTAGTACTCTATTAAAATAAAGATGTAACTACACTTTACAAAAAAATCTGAAGCTGGAGAATTTTACAGGGTACTCTGGATTTTATGAGATTCAGTGATTTGACTTTTCTGTTAACCGTTTTGGTTCATTAACATTTTAAGCTGAAGAGAACTTGTTAGTTTATTGGTATATCAGTTTAGTTGAAATAAAGTATGGCTTGCTCAATTCTCATTTTTATTTCGTCATTGAATGAACTCTCCTTATTTCCCAAAGACTGAAAAACTCCAGCRTGTAAATAGCATTTGTTATGTAGAAAGGGAATAAATTTGTTTTGCAGTGTTTGTAGATTCTAGTATGTTGAGGCTAGAGGGAAATTAAAAAAAAAAAAATCTCTTGATACTTTCAGCAAAAGTTTCACAGCCAGAAAATTGTACAGAACCAATCGTCATACGGTTGTGGTGCCAGAAGTGTATAAAGTAAACTGCATCATCTGAAAACAGCAGTAAGGATAGTGTTGTGTTTTCCCAATAATTCACTAGGAAATGAGTTTAACATGTGTGGAAAGGAAGGGGCTTACATTTGTGTTGTTGTAAGACATGTAGCATAGGCCCAGCTAGCGGAAGAAGTCGGCTCCAGCTTGTCTCTAGTGAAAGACGAAACACGGTTACACATCTGGTGAGAAAGAACAGTTCATTTGCCGAGACAGCTCTCTCTCTGCTGCAGCTGAAAGAAGCTATTTTGACAGAAACAAAGCCATGGGGGTTGGGGTAAGCGATTAGCAGTATTCTGCTCGCTAAAAACTCTTTGGCCTTAATGATAAAGAAATAGTAGGAAAGGAAATAAAGAAACCTGGCCTAATCCTTAAGCAGTGTTTAAGCAGGCTTTTAAAGAGGAGGAATACAAACAATGACTTCCATATAAAACTCCCACTGCACTTTGTAAAAGTTTCTATTAAAAATTACAAGAAATTTGGACCAAAAATTAATAAAAAAGTTGAAGGAGTTATTAAAAAGCAAAAGTCCAGACTTACTTTTAGGATAAATTTGTGTTACCAAGACATATGTGCACTGGAAGAAATTAATTTGACTGTGCGTAAGAGAATGGTACACTCATTTAAAAGGTGAATTCACTGCTGAAAATCTTAAATGCCTTGTTTTGCTTACTGGACTTGTGACTGCACAGAAGATTCAGTTTAGTTATAAAGCAAACAACAAGAAGACCTATCAAAAATCTCAATCTACAAAAAAATCACAATCCTACAGCTTGAGTGAGGTTATTAATACACAAAGGATGGATGTGAGTGCCCTTTATTTTGAATAACAACCAGTAAAATTGAATTGGTCTTGGTATTGTGTGGATTGTCAGGAATGCTCTTTACCAATCCAAATTTGATTAGGATTTCCTCTATATGTTTGTGCAGTTCTTCTGTGGTTCATGAGATGCTGCTGGGCAGCAAGTTCCTTTATCTAATCCAAGCAGTATTATTAAGCTATATATATCTATATATATCTATTTTAGGTAACTGAAAAGTGAACTTAAGCAGTACTTCATTCTGTGGGAAACAAATAATTGTGGAGAATAACTTAAGGTATAAAAACAATGTGGGGAGTGATTTTGTCATTCTTACTCAGAACCCCATTATTTCCCACTGTCAGTGATGGCTGAATGAATGTTCAATGATTGCAGGACTGGGCCAGGAGTGCAGAAAAGTAAATTGTAGGAAAATGAATTAAAAATACTTTGTTTCTTTCCATTGGAGTTTGACCTTAGGTCTGAGAAGATGTTCTAACTTGCGTATTATTTGACGTCTTTGAAAAATTCCATAAATAATTTTATAGATTTTTTCTTTTTTCCATAATCCTAAATTATTTCAGTTTTGTTACGTGAATTTCTTGCTTAAAGTACTTTCAGAAATACATTGGCAATTTTGCATTCTTTGATTTGTAGCTATCTAACTTTTTCTCTGGGCTTTGTTCTCATACACTCATCCTCTTTATATCCAGGTTATTGTTGGAACAGATCCATCTTTTAAGAATTTAACAGCATTTCTCTAACTATTGTAGTTTACTTCAGTGCATTCATTTTTAGTGACTGACTGCTGTAATGTTGTCTGTGTCTGTTTTCTAAACCACGTAATTTTGAAATAATAGAGATTAAAATGTAAACCAGAATGATTATAAATAATTAGAATAGAAGGTAGATTGAGCTACAGTAAAAATGGAACTAATTGTGTTCTGTGTAGTTGTTTTTTCTTTTGGTTTAATAAATTAAACTACAAATTTTCTTAATTGCCAAACAAAATGTTAGGCCAGCTTTAACCATTCCTGACAGTAAAACACAACATAAAACCTGCTGAGAGTTATATGTGGTATTTAATAAGAGACAGAGTAATGCAAGGGTTTTTATGGTTAAGTATGAATTCACACCCACAGCATTTGTTTCACATTAGAAAAGGTTTGTAAATCAGATCAATATGCTTGGATATTGTGGTCCCTTAGTGGGATCTCTTATGTCATTTCTTTCATGATATTTGGTTATTGGAAAT
>NW_020448641.1:1739359-1741859 GCF_003343035.1 Apteryx rowi
AGCGTGGTCTTAGAGCCGTTGGAAAGCCTCTTGCAAATTTGCAAGCCCCGTGCCTCTGTGATCTAGGGGCAATCCGCCGTGCCGGCGGAGAACAGCATTTCCTCTGCTCCTCGCTCGCTTCTGCGTATTCACTGGATTGCCGTGCTCCGAACTAGCTTTCCTGTGAAGGGAAGGAGGTTTTTTGGTCATTGTAGTGGCCAGCTCACCTTTCACTTAACGCATGCCAAGCTAATCAGATGTGGCTGGAAGCACTGGCGGGTATTCAATCCAGTGCTATATAAACCATTTCCTTTGGAGAAGTAAGTTGAGTGTGCAGAGCACATCTGTGCCAGTACCACAGGCCGCAGGAGGAAACCTCTGGCTGGTAGATACAGTACTCGGAAAAGAGAGCGAAAACCGTCAGGCAGCTTCGCTGCGAGGCAGCGAGTAGCGCCGTGGTGCTCTTCCCTCGCGCGTTGTCCGGGTTGTCTATCAACAACTGGCAAGAGGAAGGAGCTTATCAAAACATGCGCTATAGGCTTCTGCACATTACGTGTGTTATCGTCAACCGTAAGTGAATTCAGAGCACCCAGAGGATACTCAGGTTCCCRTACGCAACTTCTCACGTGGACAGCTGTCCTAGCAATTACGTAATTTTGTTTTGTGGTAACATAACTGGTGAAGATCCTGCTTTTGTGTCCCTTCTGCTCTGAGATTGTTTGCTAAATATTGTCTGTTGGTCTAGCTAGCTTAGAATTCGGATAAACATTTGTTCTGAGGAAGGTGGTAGTTTGGAGTAATGCATTTCAGGAAGGTGGAGGTAAACCACCAGAGGGCCTAGACACACCTGCCTTTCTCATCAAACTTTCCCGTTCACCCTTCCACACAACCGAAGTGCCTTCTCGCACGAAGGCCTCGCAGGAGATGTACAGCTTGGTGGTGAACACAGATTTGGATTTACTCCACGTTAAACAGTCCACTTAACCCCAAAGTGCTTCACAGTGGCTCTAATTAAGGAGATCTAAGTCTAGCATCGCTGTGACTCTTGGTACTGGATTAGGCCCAAAGTCAGTAAAACTAAAATTACAAACATAAAATAACTACTTACTGGCACAGCATGCATGTTTTCACACATTCCATTCTATTCCATGAGCTATTCTAAAGACAGTAATGTAACAGAATATGCTTGAACATATGGCAGAATTAACAATTGATCTGGCTTCTGAAGGCAATATAAAATTTTATTTTGTGTGCTAATATGTGTATGTGGGTCATTCAATGTATAGATGTTTATTTAAATAAAATCAGTCATTTGGTTTTTTTCAGTGTAATTTACACTAAGTAATATCTATGCCCAGCTAGCATGACAGTATCCCCTTTTATATATATTTTTTAAGCTTAAGAATAATTTTGACTTACAAGATGGAATACCGTGATTGTCTACTCGTTGTCTTTATGCCACAGTTCTTTGCATGTTAAGCCATGATGCAGCATTGGTTTAATCTTGTTTTCATTGCATTCCAGAGGTTCTAGTCAGCAAAAATAGTCCAACCCTAATTTGCCATGTTGTGATAAACTAGCATACTGATTACCTATGATTTTAGAATATAATTTTCAGATTACTTGCTCTCTTGGGTTCTGCCTGTGAAAAGATGCTTCTGTTCTGGCATGACATCATTTGAGCTCCCAAATAATCATAGCTTTAATTAACTGCAGGTATAAATTCTCCTCTTTTAATATGTGTACCTGCTTATTCCTCCAAAAGACAGCATAAACACGTACACAGAAACATAGGTAACCTCGTGCATGCTTAAGAAGGATAAAGTAGGCAATACTGAAATAGATGAATGGATGTAATACTGAGTCATATTATCTGCTAATTACTAATAGTAGACTTTGAGAAACACTGTTTTAAATAAAGGGCTAAAGTTTTTTTTTTTTTTTTTTCCTGGCCCAAAGTGTCACTTCCAAAACAAAATGTTTTTGAAAAATTCCTGTATCACTGGAATACATTCTTCTAGGAAGTAGTTCACAAAATAGATATGTTTGTCCAACAAAGGAGTGACATTTAATGAATAGAAAGAAATCTGAATTAACGTTTGTGGAATAACAGCAATGTCACTTTTAACCTGTGCTAAATAATCTAGCAGAGTTCTTCCTGGCTTCATATATTTCTATTGGTGGAGTAAGAATGGTTTAAATCCCAGTGTGTTTTAACTGCTTTTGCCATTCAACTTCGTCCAGATAGAAAATACCACATTTAAAAATAATGCACTGAACTGATTTAAATAGAATTGTTTTAAAACTTAAAGAAATATGCAAGTTGGCAACTGTTTCACAAGTCCTTTGTTGTATCACAGTTTAACGGTTAGGAAAAACACAAATATATTTTGTTTGTGGTGGGTTACAGGTTCAAAGAGACTTTGAAAAAATAGACTGAGGATAATTGGGTTATCAGATGCAGACACTGCAGGGAATTGAACATTATCTCTTCTTAGTGTTAGGACTACTGGGTCACTTC
>NW_020448641.1:1744359-1754359 GCF_003343035.1 Apteryx rowi
CTGGTCCAAATCATAGCTTTTGAAATGTTGTATTGTTCCTATATATCTATATAGATAGATAGATATGTATATTTTAGCAGAGGAACAATATAACATTTTGAAAACTATGATTTGGACCAGTGTTTTTGCAGAGAGAGGTGTAGCTATTTATGTTTATACAAATTCATACTTCTTATTCACAGTGATGTTGTTACCATATGTTATAGGAAATTACAGATCTTTAATGCTATGGAAGTAAACTCTGAATGTGACAAATAAATAAGTGCCTTGAAAGCTGTTTTATTTTTAAAAAGAAGTAGACCAATCAATCATTAAGTGGCACTATCAGATCTGCAGCAGCTTCTGTGATGTTGTAGAGAACCCTTCACAGCAGGATGAGCAAGAGGCTATCTTCATGGCTTTCAGTAGGTAAGACAACAGGATGAAAGTTCAAAAAAGGGTTGTGAAACTATTGTCTAATGTTTTCTGAAAGAAGTGATGGAAGCATGAAAATATTCTGGTTACTATTATTTTAAGCTAAAATGTTTTGCAATTAGAAGTCTCAATATTCAGTCCAGTCACCAAATTATATTTTTCTACATTGCATAGTTGTATGTATTATAAGAAATTTTATTGCTAATAGTACGATAATTTCAGTACTGGTGGAGGGAAAACAGTCATCTTTCTAATAATTACCATGGCCTATTCCTCTTAGTCCGATTCCTTCAATGTTGCTAGAACTGAGGGCCATCTATTTATTTATTTCTTACATTTGTTTTCTTGTGCTTTTTATTTTTCCTTCCATTTATTTCACTCAATTGTATTCCCTCTTCTCCTCTTTTCTTAAATATTTTAAATACACTTAAAAAAAAAAAAACCCTCTTATAAATGCTGTCAATTCCAGGGGCTTCTTCTCTACCTATTCTCCCTTGGTAACTTGGTCTTCTTCCCCGCTCCCTCATTCTCCTCAATTTCTTCCTCCACCCAGCATACCTACGCTTCAGTATTCTGTCATCCATTCCCTTTCTTCACTCTTGTTTTTGTTACCTTTGTTCTACTCTAAACATTTCAACAGTCTTTTGATTTCCTACTGCCATGGTCATCTGACTTTTCATTTTGTCATGGTCAGTCATACATTTCTTCCAGAGATTTTTTCCTTCCTTAGTTTTTCTAATTTTGTCTTCTATGCTATACTGATTCTCCTCTTTTGTCTTCCTTTCTGTTCATAAAACTTTGTTAGGTTTTGGTCCTATTTTCTCTTCTGTATATGTGGTCTCCTTCACCCGAAGAGCTACAGCTATCAACTTGTGTAAGTGATGTACAGGCCTGTCATTCATCTCCTGACTTGTTTTTCCTCTGCAGACCTGTACCTCAATCTGTTTTGAATATCTCTTTCAGAAGTTTTGCAGTAAACTTGAGCTAAATGTGAGAAAAAATTAACATCACCCCTTTTCAAAATATTCCACAGTGTCAGCCACTATAGTTGATGCCATTACTGATCTCCATTGCTTGGGTCACAGTGCCAGAGCTGCCTTTGAAAACACCACTTACACTTCCAAGCTACAGGCAAATCATTCTTCCATAATACCATCTTCATATTTTGTCCTTCATTAATCGGATAGAATTCTTATTCTGGGTCTTCTATTTTCAGCAATTTCTCTAGCTTTATYCTTTTCACCATTTTCCTTCTCTGCTTCAAAAGGCAGTGCAAGCCTACACTTCTCTGTTATTCTGACCGTATAAGCCACCATAGGGCTCTCTTACCCATTGCATTAAATACAAATGTCTTGCCAAGCATTCAAGACTTTCGCAGTTTACTCATCATATTTGATCTGCTCTTGGAGTTATTGCCTTATCTTTTCCTTTYGGTTTTCAGGTATACCAGTTTTGCCAACTCCCATCGCCAGCTAGTCTACTTTTTAAGGGCAGCCTCTTGCATTCTTCTCCAGATATAACATGAAAATCCCTTTTCCTTGATGAAAACTGTAAAAACATTAGTTTATTCTCCATCAGTTGTCCTTCCTTGTTTGTATCATTGTGTTCATAGCAAGCTGCAGATCAATGCTGAGAAAAGAATAAGCCAAAAAGAATACTGGTTTCATCACTATACCTATGTTGTGCAAAAGAGTAGTTTGATCTGAAAGTGGTGGTTGTGGATACATGTTCTGGAATTTGCGTTTCTGTGTTGTGTTTCTGTGTTTCTGGCAAAGTCTGTCTTTGAGAGTTTTCTTTAGAGCTTAAAACATGAAACTTATCCTTACTGAGCCTTCTGGTTTTACCATAAATAAATAGCCGTTGATGAGCATAGGTGTTGTCCTGTAGTACTCCAAATGGATTCCAGCATCTATATTGACCTTTACTGCTTTCTGTCTTCCACTCTCACCCACCAATGCACTCCAACTCCACTGCTCCTCACTCAGCAGTTTTTTCCCCACAATCCCAGGACCACAATCCTGGCAACTGCAAAGAAGCATGGAATTTTAGTGTTTCGCTGCAAGAAAGAGCCATCAAGAGCCTGCAGCTGTTGAGGTGAGAATAGAGTGAGATTCACACTGAGCTGGCTTACTGCGTTGTCAATTCCAAACAATTTCTCATTGCACATTTTTCTAATGTTTTGTCCAGTCTAATTTTAAATGTCCTAAGCCGTGTCTCCCTTATATGACTGTTTCACAGCTGAATACAACTCATTATCAAAACATTTTCCTGAATCTTTCTTTAAATTTTTCCTTTCTTCTTTCCAGCTTTCATCCTTTTGTTGTAACACCTACTTACATCACTATATAGCCACTCTGTTCCGTTATTTCCTTTCAGATGTTTATTACATGTACCTTCTCATTTGTCACTGAGCCAAGTAAACACCTGTTTAGCTGTTTTAATCCTTCATCAAGAATCAGCTTCTTCACCTTTCTCTMATTTTCACAGCACCACCACACTTCTTCATTACTTCCAAAATAACTATCAGTTGCACTTTCAGTTTATTGAATAATGCATATGGTATGCATATGCATTATAGCCAATCTATACACATTACCTTTTGTTAAGCAATAGCTGTTTATACATATCTTTTTTACTATCTGTACAGATTTTCTCCTCCCTGTAAAAAGTAGCATTTCCTCATTTTAAAGGTATGTTTGACCTTCTCAGTGAGAATTTCAGGGATTAATGGGCATTGATACAATCTAGCTACTATCCAAAATCCAAGATTTTGCAGACATATCAAAAATAAAAATTAAAAATTAAGTTGTGTGAATCGCCTCGGACTCATTTCAACAGCTTACAACAGTTGTAACTAATTTCCTTATTTGCATTATGGTGCTGGTGACTGGCCACTTAAGACTGTAACTGGGGCAGATCCCTAGTGTAGAGTCGGTTCTAGTTATTTCTGAATTGTCATTAATTTTATTCTTCTCCTCATTTACTAATGGGCCTAGTTTCTCTCTTCTCTTTTTCTCTTAATCATATAAACAAGAACATTCTTAAGGTTGAAAAGGCATGCATTCAAAAGTAAAAAGCAAAAAACCCACCCCAGGATGCTATAAAAAAGGTTGCTCCTGCAAGCTTGATTTGGACTCCCTGTACATATGCATTAGGAGATTGGTTTTAGTTACATAATCAGAAACAGTGTTTTTTTTTCCAGCCCTACATGATCCCTGCCTCATTCAGTACACTGACTAGTGTTCATTAAATGGTCAGCTATTCAGTATTTTTTTCTTCATTGTGCAGTGTGTGGTCCCATTATGCTTTAGTTATTGGACACTAATCAAGTTCTGTCTCAACCCCTGCCCCCAAAATTTTGCCATGAGCTGTCTCACTAAGCTCACCACTGATGTGTAGATCTGCAACAAAAATTTATTTCTACAATATCCTTGTCACATGAAGAAGAATTATCCCTGCTTTTGAAATGGGAAATTGAAGCACAGAGAAATTAGGAATGAAGTATATCTGTAAGTACACCGCTTGAGATGCCTAGAATCTGATTTTTCAGAGCACTTGTCTTTATGTAGCATTTTATATGTCCAGAACACAGCTATCATTGACTCTGATTGTAGCTATATGCACAAATCATAATCTGGAGTTGCAAGTCAGGCTCCAAAAATAAGTTAAGCAGAATTAATCTGGCTAGAATTATTGAGTAGAAGTTTTGTGGCAGAGGTAGGGTTGAAATGTCATACAGAAGACAGCTAATTACCTTACCTATATTTCTTCCGAATTCCTGATTTATCCTCTTCCCGATTTTTAAAATTATCAACAAGGCAGTAGAGATTTCGATTAAGAAAACATGTTTTTAATGAATCCTTCATTTCAACTATATGAGGAATGGTCTTGTAAAGAGAGTAGTTTTAACATATAATATTTAACTCTGCATGGTATCGGTGTAAAATAAGGTGCTTTATGCAATTTAATAGGTATTTAAGAAAGACCTACATATCATTTTCCTATGTCCATGGGACATCAAGAGCTTTGAAACCTTTAAATCTATTGCAGAGACTTGATCACACTTAGATCACTCTTACTAATGAAAACGATCTCTAAAATTTACCAGGTATTTGTTTACAGCAAAGAAACGATAAGGTTGAGGAACCTTGAATCCTATCTGAAAAACAGAATAGTACAGCCTAGCAGAAACGTGTTCTCCTGCTCTTATTCTCAGCAAAGCTCTATCAGCTAAATTAATTAGTAGTCGAAGGACTGTTGAAGAACTGCTCTGACACCTTATTGTTTGTGTGTTCAGAAAGAATAGGAATACACTACAAGTAGACCCCCTGTAAGAAAAGATCAACGTTGGAAAATTGCTTTACAAAGTCAGAAAGAAAAGTGGAGAGGAATGAAACTGGACTTAAGAAATAGGATAATGGTCACAAAATAGCAGAAGGAAGGGAGCTGAGAAGCAGCAGTGGGGAGAAGGAGCAACRTTACATGGATTGACGGGACCAGTGAGAGCATGCAGGTAAAGATGGGTGGGGAACAAGAAACAATGAGTAACAGTGATTCACACCAAAAAGGTCCTGGGTTATATGTTCATCCATTCGGCTAAGTACCCTATGCCAAACATAAAGATGACACTGGTGTGGCATATTGGCAGCAGAGAGATATGAAAAGAAAAAAGAACAAAGGAGGATCTTAAATAAGAGGAGGTAACCATGAATTCTAAAAAAGACAAGAGAAAATAAATGCAAGAAAGTTGCTAAAGTTATTAAGAAACAAGATTTATAGGCAAGTTCACTTCAGTTGATTGGCTATCCGATCAACTACTGTTGCTAATTGGATTAGTTGCCAAAATAAGCTGAGAAATAGAACCTTCCTTTTTCTTATTGTAATGCCTTCTAGGGAATCCTTGTGGACAAAAATTAAGTCTTTATTTCCAGCAACCTAAAATTATTGTCTACAAAACTTAAGAACCTTAGCACTTAGTTGTACCTCATTCTACAGATCTTTCAGTGGTTAAAAATATTCTGTAATTACAGTGTTCTGTGAGATGGAACGTTCCTGTTCTCCAAATCAAGTATGTGGCAGATTCTTACTATTGTTCCTCTTTGTTTTTTCATTCTTTCTTGTCCTTTCTTGAAGAATTTCATTGCTACATTTTCCATAGTTGACTTACAGCTTTCTGGCAATATAAATACTTCTGACATCATGGAACAACCCTAGAGAAAGCCTTAGGTAATTTCAGAGTGCCCCTTAATATGGAGACCCTAAGCATCCATCTATTTAGTTTTTTCCTAAAGCCAGTACAGCTGTTTCCAAAGTAGCACTCTGGGAAGGAAATCAGCTCCTCTTTCATTGCTTTATAGAAGTACATCTAAATAATTCTCTGAAAATAAAAGTTATGTTCTTAATACTGGCTCTGTGTTGTATTCTTCTGCCGTATAAAAACAACGGATCCATTGAAATGATTAATGTCATGATTTGTTATATACTTTGTAGTGTTATTTTATTCCCTGTATTAATACATCATCTTGAACCAAAATAAGTATATAACCTTCCCTTGTATCCCATATGGTATGAGCTTTTATACAAAATACCCAGTGCAGCCTAGAGTTTCCAACGTATATCAGTAAGCAAGTTGTTTCTTGTGAAGATCTGTTCTTCAGCTATTATTATGTATTACTAAGTTAAGTCACATGTCTAAATGCATGTCTACATTGCTTAATTAATCTAGGCTCTATCTTTAGGTTTTAGCTTTAGATTTTTTACAGGATTTTTCTTTGCTGAAGTAACTTAGAAGTGGAGATGTAAAGTCCTTTATAAAACCTCATCACAGGTGAAGGACAGGATCCTCACTTTGCAAGAGGATGAGACTAAACCTCTTGATGAAGTTATATATAATCCTTCCCAAAGGACAGAAAATTTTGTCTTTGGATAATTCAGGTGACTAGGAATGAACATAGTGATATAGGTATGACTTCAGAGGGGGCAATCTTGTGTCCTGCCTAGGCGTCTGGCTGCTCACGCTCAGCTACTCGATGATTGAATCCGTTGGGCAATGTAAACATAGCCTGAGCTGTCTTCTGCATGCTGCAGAGAGGGAGACAGCGATGCACAGCGCAGATACAATAGCAATAGCTATATTCATCAACCGTCATCTCTGCTTTACGTAGTATTTGTTGTGTTCACTTGAGAAGCTAAATTCACTGCAGCTTGAATTTAAAGTCTCTTTCAAAAAATTCTTCCAAATGTGCTAAAGTTTATTCTCTCTTTTTCACTTTCTATACTTTAGTTAACTCCTTGGATAGGCTCTTGTTCATGAAAGTGACATAAATAAATTGGAATATCTCACAAAATGGCAACCTGCTACTATCTGTGGAAATGATGGCTTGAAAACTGGTAATTTGTAGTAATATGTAATGTACTCACTTCACAGTCTTGTATAAACGATGAAGTTATCCTATTTATTCTGTCCACTGTGGTGTAATTTCCCTTCTCCAATATCAATGATTACTGCCTTCATCAGTGGACGGTGGTAATGTTGAGCACTATGCAAAAAATGCATACAGTTGAGGCACACATTTCATACATTTTCCATCAGTTTATGTCAAAGCAAAGCATATCCGTCTAGGCACAAAGATTTGGGGAACTTACTTCAAAGGGTAAACAAGTAGGAAGAACAAGCCACCTTTCCAAAGAAAACTTCTCTAAAATTAGGCCTAGACTTAGCTCTAATTAATACATAAATCATATTTGAATGATCTGCTTAGACCTCCTTTTAAGTCTGGTGTGTGTGTGTGTGGGGGGGGAATCAAAATGTAATTTATGCAAAAATTAGCGTAGTGGTGTCTACCTGAGTGTGCAGATATCCTGAATCAGTAGTTTTGAGAAACAAACTGTCTAATTCATCGCAATGGAAAGAGAACTTTGAAAATCAAAAGTTGCAAATCACTTCTCATTCCTGTCATCGAACCGTTACCAGCTTCTTCACTGCTGAATCGTGCAGATATCTAGATACATTTATCTATCCCAGAAATCCTCCTCCTTATTAGGTGACAGCATTTCCACCTCTTACTTACTCATCTGTTCGATTTACGCATCCGTTAGACTGTTTCTTATCAATACATTTGAGTATTTTTAATTCAAAATTTTCATCATAGCAGTACCTGAACATTTATATACAATGTAAAATTTAATACCAATTAAAAAAAAATCAACAAAAAAAAGCATGATAGTTTATTTTTTAATGTATTTGAATTCATGTAACATACCTGAAGTTGCCACAGACTCTCTGAGGTACTACGATTACCCTACCGAATGCAGAGAACTTATTGCAGAATTTTAAGGGTCTTATTTGAACCTAATAGACAAACATTGCTATTCATGCCCAAATGAAAACATCAGAGAAGGAGGAAAGTTGAATGTTGGCAGGTGGCAACTGAAATGACTTGTCCTGTAATACTTACTCAACATGTAAGCCATTTGATACGTGTCTGGATGTCTAATGGTTGCCTAATGCAGGGACCAACCGTTGAACGTTACACCGGTTGGATATACCATTGAGCCAGGACATGTGGCTGCTTACCTGCGTTGCTTTATAAAGGAGACCACTCTACAAATGTTCACAGATGACCCAAAAGACTAAGATAGCCGTCTGAGACGCTTTTGCGGCTGAACATGATGCAGTTGTCTGGAACAGTGCTTATTAGCAGAAAAGTTTGGGGAGATACCCAGAATGTCATGCAGTTCTACTAATATTAGCTTTAGCAACTCACAATTATAATGACTAATTGGAGCCATCACTCACTGCTATTGAGTTCCCAGGTGAAAACTATGGACCAGAACCTCCATTAGCATAAATTACCATTGGAAAGTCAATTAACTTACACTGATTTTACACTAGTTTTACTGTCTTTCACAAGGCTGAGAAAAAGAGCCCCATTTCTGATTTCAGTTCCCTTTTTTTTGTTTGTTTCCCAAACAAGTTACTGTTATTTTCTTTAACAGGTCTCCTTATACACATACAATCTCTACTGGAATATAACAGTTGCACTCTTTTGCTAAGTAGACCAGGCTTATGTGACCAGAAGAAAGCAGACTTGCTTATCAGTTTCCTTGAATACAACCTGTGACTTCCAAGCTGATTTCAGCTGGCTGAAATCTTGCTGCCGCTCTTCTCTCCTCAGAACAGAATTCAGAGAGCGCGTAACTGAGGTTTTTCTGTGAAAGGTCTTTTTTCTGTGGGACTTGCTTCCATTCACATTACATGATTGGGAAGCTTTTTTGTGTCTTTCTATGTATGTGTATACAAGGGAGAGAAGGGGGGAAATATGAAAGAAAAGGGCAGAATATGCAACATGCTTGCTTACATTGATTTAAGGAAGAATAGGAAAAGTAACCGTTTACATTATATTTATGAATTAGTGTGTGAGTACCTAAATACATAGTTTTTAACCGACAGTACTGGTCAATAACGTAAATCTTAATGGAAATTTGGCAAAAAGGTACAAAAACATTCTGCAGGTTGATAGTTTCATATGTATTTATACTTCAAAGAGCGTACTGTAAATGTTTTTACCCTAACTTAAAGAAAAGTTATTGGAGACATTTTAGAGAGTCTTTCTGAAAAGAACAGAGACATGTGCAAAACACTAATAGTTTATCAGCCCTCTCAGTCAATGGGACTATATAATTGAGTAAGATCACACGAACTGCACAACTATGAAAGTAAGAAGTAATGGAAGATATCCAAACCAATCCAGTGGCTTTGAGAATTTTTGCACCAGAGAGTGCCTAGATACTGGTTTGTGTTTTTGTTTTAAAATTACAGTTAAAAAAACCCACACTGGTACAGTATTTTTAATGATTATGTTACATCCGCAGGGAGAGATCAGTGTCAGGCTGGCCTGACACCACTTCAGGGATTCAGCAAGAGAAGAAGCCTGAGTGAGATCTACTGAATAGAGTGCAAGTGTATTTGACGTAATAAGAAAATCCCCTAAGCGTAATTTTTCATTTACAGTGGCACCAGTGTATCTGACCTGGTCCACTAGGAAATGCTTACGTCCATTTTCAGGCAAAAGACATGAGATGGAATGTTTTTAAAGCAAACGTTTTGCTTATAGTTAGTGTATTCCCCCAAATATTTCAGTTTCAGCGGAAGGATTTCAAACAATGGGAAGACAGGTTTCATTTACTTCTGATAGAAAGGCTGCCATTTGTTCATGTTCTTTATTTTTCACAACATTAAAGGATATAAAGGTTTATTAATACTATGAAAAGCCCCTGTCCTGAGACCTTTCAGTAGAACTAACTCACCTCCTGCATTGCCTGGAGTTCTCCTGCACGTTCCAAGGTAGGTTCTCTGGTCATGAGCTACTTCCTCAAAAACAAATTCCTCTCCGGTATTTTCTTCCTTGGATCAGACATCCTCTTTACCACCGGTGCCTGTAACCATGGCATCAGCCTTGACCCTGATCTTTCTTGCTGTGCGCACTTCCTCTGCGGCTGTGCAGCTGTCCCTTGTCACATTTGCGATAGCGGTAGTCCTTGCCAGTGCCCAGAACCCCGCTCTTCATCTAGACCTCAGGGTCCT
>NW_020448641.1:1764359-1769359 GCF_003343035.1 Apteryx rowi
GAGGAGTCCGAGGGAATGACAGGAAGGGTCACGATAGCCTGGGTAGGAAGAAAGATGGATTTCTGAGTCTAAGCTCACGTGTTAGGCACATATTAGGCTGCTTTCTGGAACTGAAATCAGAATTTCTGAGTCTTAATTTTCCTTTCCTTTTAGCAGATAGTGGTGAAAACCACTGACACTGCTAGTCTCTTAGGCTAAATTACGTGCTCAGCGTTAGCTGGAGTATAGATTTAGCCTTGCTCCTGGTGCACGGAGTCCATTGTAAGATAATTTGTCCCACTCAATTAGACTGCGTTGTCACGTGGGCGCTGCTGAGCCGCCATAGCTAGCAGCCACCAGAACCACAGTCAGCTTGCTCAGGGCTAGCGTTGAGGGCTAACAGTCTAGCAGTAATAATTCACCGGCTCAAGCAGAGATCCTTCGGAGKTTCCGTTTCTTCTGATGATTCATAGAGAAGGCTAGTTGGTTCCAGGTAACATTCCTATCTTTCAATTTTAAGGGTAGGGAATTGCACAGAAAGATGTGCTGAAGAAGGCTGAAGTGAAATGTCGGACATTGGTTAATATTTGACAGAATTAAAGTCGTCTGTTGTAACCTTAATTTTGTCCCCTTCATGAACACACGCTATGATAAGGTCTTTGACTGCRTGATGCCGGCTGTCTTGTACAGGACCCCTTCTCCTTTGGTGCTCGCGATGCACAAGGCCTGGATTAGGATTGTGCGGTGAAGGAGAATTATCTCTCCCTTCTTCTGATCTTCTGTTGCTGAACTTGGATAGTAATTAGTGTCTGAGGCAGGAGGAAGAAAGTTGTTAGTCCTGGTGGTTGAGTCCTGCTGTTGAATTAAGCCTCCAAATATGGCTTCTGTGTCTATTTCTTCATATATTTCTGTGTCATACTGAACAGGTCATACGCAGGTTTTCGGAGTAGCAGCATCCTTCTCTTTCTAGCGTACTGCTTGGGACACCTGGAGCTTTGATTTCAGGGGTGATGGGTGCTCACGCTGCATCTGCTGTCGACAGCCACTGGTTTGTGAACTGTGCTATGACAAATCGTGAACGCTCTTGATTATGCAGGGTAATTGGGAGGCGGGATAGATGATAAAGCAAAACCTTGGAAAATACAAGATATAACTTAACTCGGTCTTTAACAGTCCGAATGTAGTAGATGACATACTGATAAGCAAAACTGTTGATTATAGAGTGYGGATATGCTACGGCTCGTACTGATCCAGGTGGAGCTGGCCCGGGTACCTCTACACCTGGGCCATGGGCAGTGGAGAGGCCTGGGTTAAATCACACCCAGATTCTCAAAACGGCACCCAACCGAGCAGTTCTGCTTTTAATCCGGCTGAAAAATGGGGTTCGTAATTTCACCTCGTAGAAGGGCAATGATGTTGATTTTGAAATACTTAAATGCGATGGGGAGAATATCTGTAAGAGGGTTGATAAGACTTTTATTTAATAAATTATAAGCTTGGGAAGATGTGCCCTGTGGAAGTCATGTCACTACTTATTTTTCAGGGAGTATGAAATACATATGAGGTAGTGTTTAATGATCAGTCTCCATCCTGTATACTGAATAGAGCAGATATTCTACATATGTTAGTGATAATATATAGTCATATATTTTAATATTTATAAATTGATACTGGGAAAAGATTGCGCAAGCAGTTGTTAACTTGTGGATAGTTGACTTGACAGCCTTAACATTTCTTTAATGTAAAGCTTGTGTCTTTAATTTGCAGATATACGTTTGTGAAAGTAGTAATGAAAAACTATTTATTTTGGGACATTTACAAATTGATGTACTGTTTTATTTCAAATAAGAATACAAATCAATGACCTTATCCTCTAACTACTATAATCATAATTTTCCAGTTGTTCAGCTGGAGGAAGTTTTTAAATTAAAAAAAAAAAATCAAAATCACTATACCAGTGACAATACTGATTAATTAATTAGGCTTCACCGATACATTTAGATGCACCAACTTTCAGAATGTCCAGTGTGAAGCTAAATTACTTCACCGTTATTCTAGTTTGGCATTTATGGTAATTTGTCAAGCCCATATGCAGTAATGGATTGACTCATATAACTAAGGCTATAATTGCAGCTGTTAGGTAGGCCTTCTTTATCTTGGCCTGTCTGAGCCCCCATTCCTGCATGATTTCTTGCTGTGCCGAAGCCATGTGTGTCTTGTTTTGTTTTAATACATTACTGACCCAGGGTCTCAGGTTACTGGGGTTCCTGTCATACATTTAGTTCCACTCTCATAAAGCATTGCACAAAAAATGCTGTAACAAGGTAACAATCATTGCTCAATATACTAAGTATAAATGTCAGAGTGTAAAACTCGACTGCAGGAGAACAGTGTAGGGGGAGATAATAATTGAAAATAGGACTTTCTAGGCTATAACAGTAAGACTGTGAGTTATAAGGGCTCCTACAGCACCATGCTATATGCCTGCTATACCTTATCATTAAATGCTTAATATTTACCATCTCTTTAGTATATATACTGCACTGTACCAGCATATTTTGTTTCAGTGCCTAAAAAACCCCTTCTTACAAAAACTTACGTGATCATGTTCTCTACCATAAAGGCAAATATAAAGTGAGCTATGGCATCATTACTGAGATGCTATAGGAGCCTGACAGTATCTTTGTACAGGACAGAAAATTTAGTAGCATTTGGTAAAGGAGTAAAACAAAGCATTTGTTTAGTACTTTTAAAGTATCTTCTTCCTATGTAAGCAGATTTTTACCCTGATGTACTGCTTACTTTAGAAAGTGTCTAAGTGTGACAACAGATGTTTCATAAACTTATCTTTTAATCTTTGAGAACTTACATAATTGAAGAAGTTAACAGGTTGTTCACTTAATAGGGATCATTTATACAGGATTTTTTTAATAACTTGCTGGAAGGGCGAAAAAGCAGTCTTGGCTAATATGAAGCATATTTTGCATTTATTATGGGAAAAAATTTTCAGGTAGGAGGTGAGGAGACAATTTGGGAATTTTCGTTAGCTGAAAAACTGCATATTAAACATGAATTGTGATTTTCCATCTGGCCCTACTGGTTAGGAAGCTGCAGTTGGGCATGATCTTCACTGTCAATCAACAGTCCCCAACTGCGAGATGCAAACCTCATGACGAAGCCCACCCCAACTCATTAAACCAAAGCAAACTGTATGAAGTGCGCCGCTGTGTGATTTTAATATTTGGTGCATGTGACAGGATCATTTTAGTGATTTGCAGGATTTATCTCCTCTTAAAAGTACTGCCTAAGGCTACTCTAATTGGTAGGAAAGCAAATTCCCCCTTCTCCTCCTGTCACTCTTTGTTTTATTTACTGAGAACTGCCGAAACCTATTTACACAATAATGAGGATAAATCACCGTGATGCTTTCAACACAAAGAGAAATGTTGCGTGAGTTGAAAGCTGTACAATTAAAACTAAATTCCAAATATTTCTGAAGTAGTGTCTACAGTTAGTGGTAGTGAAATAAAATTAAGACAAATGATATGAGTGTACATTGCAGCTCATCCAGACAGTTAAAATCAAAATTCTTGAGACATCTTTTATGACGGTTTCATTCAAAATTGCAATTAAGTAAATGTGTGTAAGTTAGAATAGTCCAGATGTTCCCCTCTAGACACGTATGGAGCTATCTCATTTCTTTCATGGGTACGGAGCTCTCCTGCTTCCGCCACAGTTGTCTCCTGCACAAGGCACCCGCTGGAAGCCCCTCTACCTTGCAAGACCCATCCTGGGAGTAAGGGTAGACCTAGTAAAGACGAGAAGGAATACTTAACTGTGCAAGCRTGAGGTGGTCCTTCATTCACCCTTTCTGTCCTATAGAAGTTACTTGAAAGAGGTATTATGGTTTCAAGCTGGGAACAGCCCGGGCCGGGCACCAGAATGAGTGGCGGGAGTGCAACGCCTGAAAACAGTAACCGCTGCGCTCTTGTGCATCGCAAAGGGCCTATTTCTGTATGCAACCCAACGCTGACCAAGAATTTGCAAATAACCGTTTCCCYTGACCAGCTTTTATGGGGGAGAACAAGTTGATGTGATTATTGCAAGAGAGTAAATTATGGGGCCGTATTACTGGGGCCTGATTCTGTACTTCTTGCTTGCAGACCCCCACTGAAATAGTCTGGTTTATGGACGTTGTCTTAAAGTACGTTGTTCAGTGCCCACGACATTTTACAGATAAACAGAACRAAACAAGCATCCAGCTTGAGGCACTTATTTACAGATCTTACGTATGACTATCATGATACATTTTATATGTGTTTTGATAAATAATAATTACAAATTGATTAAAGATAAACACAGCTGAGAGAGCTTTGCTGTTATCTAATTTTTCATCCATACTTTAACAACCAGGCAGTAGAACAAACACAGGCCTTTTTACAGAGTACACTCTGTCTGCTTTTGAATTTACACTGGTACAAGCCCCTAGGCCTAAAAACACACCATACTATTGAAACCAAGCGAACACCATATGCACCACGAAGAGAAAATCTTGTCTTTTGAGAACAGCTTTTTTTTTTTTCGTGGGGCACACAAATCCTTATTAATAATGATAAAGATAACCAAGCACCAGGAAGGATCCTAAATGGTTCTGTCAAAATGACGTTTTGCACTGGTAGAGCATAGAGTTTTGGCAGTTTTTAAATAATTGTCTATGTTCTCATTGTTTTTGTCACTACTTTCATTGTACACATAGCTATTTCTAAAACTCGCATAGAATAGATACCTTCCTTGCTGTTAAGGGCAATATAAGATACCTATAAGTGTAATAATGAATAATTAAAGATGTATGTCTTATTAGAACACAGGTTTCAAGTTATCTGTAGACAGAGCTTCATTTTCACTGAAATAAATGGGGAATAAATACTTTTCACAGAAGGTTTGCAAGATATTTTTCACAAATGTTTCAATAAAATACTTAAGTAACCCTGCAAAATTACAACCTAAAAGTAAAAGCTCAT
>NW_020448641.1:1779359-1781859 GCF_003343035.1 Apteryx rowi
TACCAGAGAGTTCGTTTAGTCAGTCCATTTGAAAAAGCTGATATAAATATGGAGGAAATAACATAATAGTAGTTTTAGTGAAGAACTGCCTTAGGACAAAGACAAAGAATAAAAAATGTCTTTTGTATTTACTTGAAACAAATGAATGGTATCAGGTGAAAAATATCTGTCTGTACTTGTTCAGATTTAAGGCCTACAAATTTGCACCTTATTTCAATTTCCTGCATGCACTGAGGAAGTGCAAATAGCTTATTCAGAGGCAGATTAATGCAAAAGAGCTGAGGGGGGACATAAATCTACAAGCAGTGACTTGTACCATCATGTAAGTGTAATGATTATCAAACTGAAATCAGGTCTCAGAGTATCAGCTTAACACAGAGAAAATTTGCTTGATGTGAGAGTATTAAAGTCATGCTATAATATATCCATACACTGTGACTAAATTTTATAGTTCATGAAGCATATTAGTATTACACTATATCCTGGTACATTCAAAAGGTGATTTCCATTTAGATGCTCATTTTTCATGAAGATAAATATGACATGAATCATAATTTCCCTGAAGTAAATATTACAAATAATAAAATACTCAGGCAAGCAAGTTGAGGAATGACAGTAATGTTTTCCATTTGTATGGTAAGTGGTGAACCTTGTGGCCTATCAAGTAACAAATTGAATGTTTAATCTTTCTCCATGCAGATTGAGGATGGCAAAGTAGCAGCCCGTCTCACAACAAATTGAGAGTTCTCTGGTGGCTCATGGAGTATCAGCTATTTTGTCTTTGGAGGCCAATAGAGAGTGTCAGCAGAGCTTTGTCAAAATATATCACAAGCATGAAGTTGTAAAATTGCAATTTACAGCAAAAAGACTTTGGGATAACTGGCAAATCTTAGGCATGCTAAATACATAGCAAATATTTAGAGAAGCTTTGTAAAGCAATTTAAATATTGTTAGGGGAAGTTGGTTAGCATCTGTGGAATGTCCCAAAGGTAAAAAAAAATTTATCCTATCAAATAGTAAATATTCCCTGTGAATAATAAAAATATTCCTATTTATGTATATCCGGATAGGACGTCAAAGCAGACAGTTTAGGGTATTTTAAAGCTATTTTAACTTGAGAATATTTCAGAGGATTAAAGTATATTATTCAAATGCTTTTACCGTATCAAATCTGTTACATCTTTTGTTGCTCCTTTGTCCTCAGATTTTGGAGATACTTGAGGTGCAAGAAAAGCTGGGAGTTTGGCAACTTCTGTTCCGATAGCCTCGATATTAGCGTGACATATATAAGAACGGCCGTGCTACGTTTTTGGCACGACTGTGTGCTCGTGTTGTGCCATTCAAGGCTATTCTTCTCTGCTCTAGCTCAAGAACGCATGTACTGTACAAGCAGGGGGATGTTCATTTTGCTAAAGGTTCTGTTGTATATTAATTTTAAGTTGCAGTGTGTGCACTACAAGATGACACCACTAGCATTTTGATTAAGGATTTTATACATGAAAAAATTTTCATTATCTTAGTTCCCAGTGATCTCCCAGGATTGGTTGGATTCCTGACCTGCAGCTGTGTCTCGGAGTGTCAGGATAAATGCTTGTGTATTAAAGTGCGACCTATGCTGTTTTCTCTGTTACATGAGCAATTAATGGGGCTTTTTACTCTTGGGAAAGTCAAGACTCTTCATAACAAAACATGCACCTTAGTGGATTTTGCTCATTTTTCTTTCTGATTCAAGAGGGGTATGATAAAGTTCTCCCTCTGACCTGAGACACAGCGTGGTTAAAATATGTACAGATACTTAATGCGTTTGGGTTTTTTTTCCTGAGGATCGCTTTTCAGATACTGAAAAATCAAATTTTGAAAATAACTGCAAAATAATTTGGTAAAATTCTAGGATCGTATATCTACTTCATCTTAGCCAGTCACGTTTAGTTAAATTAATTAACTCTGCTGACTTTTAGACAACTTTAAGATGTAAGCCAGTGGCACAGAAATCCTGAAAGAACAGCTGTGTATGTCTTTCGGGTTAAAAGTTACCACTAAGGCTTTTTGTTCAAAGACATAATTAAATAATACAGGCTTTAAAATTACTAAAGCTTCCAGTATTAACGTATTTGCAAAATCRTGATTGCTGTAAACAGTTTCATGAATAAAAATGCAAATCGGAAATTTGCTGCATTCGGTTACATTTTAATCAACTGGGAATTGTGGAAGATACAATCTCAGTTCTTAAGAAAATCATGTCAAGAATAGTACGTACTACACATGTGAATAAGTGATTATATTATTGGGCCCAAAATTTGCATTTAACTTATGTTGAAACAGCGAATAAGAAGCCCTCTAGTGGGAAGAAATAGAATTGCACAACATCCTCTGGTTTTGCCTTGATTTTTTTTGTTTACCGCCTCAATTATTGTTAAAGTGAAAAGCGAGGATTACGAGTAACATGCTGGAATACTTCACAGACCTTGGAATGAGCATAATACCTTGCGGAAATGAGAGC
>NW_020448641.1:1791859-1799359 GCF_003343035.1 Apteryx rowi
TGCAGGACAGCGGCTGGTCCCGTTCTCTTTGCTGTAGGGAGCAGTTCTTAGTAGACAAAATTCTTGTTCATCAGCTGAGAGGAAAAGCCAAACGAGCCCCCTTCTGCTAGTGAACTTTGAGAAATGCTCTGCCCAGGAACATGGATTTTTGACGTCTGCCATTTTCCTCTGAAAACCTTGTCTTCGTGCCGCCCTTGCTCCATGAACTGTCTGAAAACACAGATTAAAAAAAACTATTAGCATCAAGGAACACTCAAAATTTGGAATATCAGTGTTGCTTGTGTTGAACCCCACTATTGTATCTTCTATATTTGGCTCAGTGTTCAGGTTTATTCTGGTAAACTTGAACATGTCTAATTCCGCCAAGTTGGGTTTTTCCACCAAATAATTGAGTAACCACCAGATTCCAGTCGATCTGTAGTAAAAGAGTGCTAATGGCCATTTTTCGACAGGATGTTTCTGTATAGAAACAATTCATCGTGAATGCTTCACGTTAAAAAATCCACAAGGAATAATACTTAGCATTCCTAGTGCACAATTCATGTGAGACTTTCCGAGCAATTTACAAACATTAACTCAATAAGCCTCCCAACACCCATCTGAGCTCTGAGAAAAGGCATGATACTCCTCTTCAGTGACTGCTCCGCGGCCCTGAGGAGCTGTGAAGCTGCAGGGTCTCCCCAGCTCGTGGTTCGTCTGGGGTACGAGGGTCCCTTACCGCTGGGGGGTCAACTTGCCTAGATCCTGTGGCGCTCCAGTGCCGTCCGTGGGGTAGGAAACGTGGAAGAAAGAACAGATGTGACAGAAGTGCCATTACATTTAGATTATACTCAGTTGATGAATTAGTCTCTGGAGATCATAAGTGTATATCTTAAAAAAATCCCAAGGCTGATGAAATGAGGGTGGGAATGTGGCTAACAAAGATGCAGGTTCAATGTCATGGAATTGCAGATGCTCTTGATAGCATTCCTGCAACACTGTGTCTGGAAAACCTGAGTTCGGTTGAGCATCTGAGCTAGATCGCATCAACCACCAGCGAAATCCAAACCTCTTATAGCTAAAAGGCTAAAACCCTTTTACAGCATCTCAGGATAGGAAGTTTAAAAAAAAATGTGCATTCAGCTGAACTGACAGCATTGATTTATTCATGCGCAATTTAAATAAACCTAGTCATTTTCCTGCTTACGTGTCTTATATGAGAGATGGCTCCTTCCGCAGTACCGCAAGCCTTATCCCATGTTAGGGCTTTGTTCAAGGTTTAACTGAAAAGGAACAGTTGTCATTAGAAGTGCCGGTTTGTAATGTGTGAATATTCCTATGGCGTGCTCCTGTCCGCACCCTTCCACAGTCCTCGGTTTCACTAAGAGAGCGCAACGCGATGCGGCTGCAGTCATACGTTTTATCGGCTGTAGTCTGACCATACTGGGTTCTGGAGAAGGAATGAATTCCTTAGCTTACCTCCTACCCGGAATATTATTTGCACGTGAAAACTTCTGTAAAGCGTATCCAGCCAGAATGGTCATAGTCACTTATAAAGATTAACATTAATAAATAATAATTGTTCATATTGTAAATACAAAAGCCTAAAGCTCTGCCTAACCTTGTTATTTAGAGTGTGTAACGCTGGGCAATAAGCTGATGGGCTGGCGCATCTGAGCAACTGGGAGTGAGGAGAAAGCCCAGAGCCTGGCTTGTCATCAGCTGCTGATCGTTAGCCAGAAATCAGACCCACAGAACATTTTTGTTATTATAGAATGTGAAAACATACCTACCTAAAGAAAAGAGGAGGTGTTAGGATGTGAACAGCCTCCTGTACTGGGGAAGGAATGTGCGGCTTCCCCCTGCTCTCACACAGGCTGTTTGCAAGTCAGTGCAGTTACAAAACTGTTCCTTTCTTCTCAGAGCAATTCTTGAAAACGAGGAGTGGAGGAAAGAAAGCGGAACCATCCCATATCTGCTCATTCACCAGCAAGTACAGGAGGGAGGCATAAGGGAGATTGCATCCTCTGAAGTTTTCCACCTTCCTCGAAGTGCTTGCTCTGTTCCTTTGAGGCAGCACTCCTAGAAAAATGCCGTATTGTAGGAAAGTGCCTAGATGAGATGACTTAGTCCTAAATAATTACCATTTGCCACTCAGCAAAAATAAGCTGAATTTCTGTCCCTAGGTAGAGTGACTCCTTGCAGTTAAAGGCTAGTAAAAGTTCAAGTGGTCAGAAAAGAGGATATAATTCTCCATGTTCCTTTCCTTTTAAAAACTGAATAAAAGGGGGCTTTCCTGGGCAGATCCCCATTTGATTCTCACTGAAGATGGAAGGAGTTGGATCTAGTCCCTTTGAATAGCTAGAATTTCCAAACCAGAGGCAAAGCCAAGAGTTTTTAAGACTGATCATTCATTACCTTGGAATTTCTCGACAGAGAGGTCATTACTGCTAATACAAGTTGTGAAAAATAAAACTTAGTAAGTAAATAGAAACAAATTCTCATCTGGTGTAAGTCATTGCCTTTGAAGTCAATGAGTCATTGAAATCAACTTTCCCACACCGATTTACARCAGCTAAGGATATGGCCTGGAGTCAATACATTTACAGTTGTTGAAAAATTAAAAATATAAATTTGCCTTTCCCTGGCAGTAGTGTTCTGTTTATGACAGAGATCTTATGCTTTCAAACAAGTTCATTAACTAACAGGAAAGTAATATTTCACAACCAGTATTCTTTTGGGTATAACTATTTATGATTAAATTTTATTAAACTTCTTTTAATTGGATTTACATTTTGATGAATCTAATAGATTTCAATTTTGTATTTTTATAGATTCTTTCTAAAGTTTTTCCTCAAGTGCAATCAGAACTGTTTGAAGAATGCAGGCAACCCACGAGATATGCGAAGATTCCAGGTACAGATAGTTCTTAAAAGATAAATGATATATAAAAGACTTATTCAAAATTTCAGATTGCTTAACTGTGAACTTTTCTTCATGAAAAACTAATGTCAGTGCTTCTACTTAGTATAGTTTCAATTCTGTATATCTTGTAAAAAAGTGATATCAGTATTTTACATTTTCCCCAGTAACTTAAATGCATGTTCTTAGGACTTAACAAGTTCAAYAGTAGACTGTAATGGGCTATTTTGAAGTAAGTGGGCGACTCCACAGATAATCATAGTTCTCCTTCATACTACTTTCATTGTAGTGCTGAATATGCTGAGACCTGTAGAGAAGTTTTTACACATGTAGTCTGAGTGTCATAAAATTACTATTAGACATGAGAAATACAGCCATGGAATTCAGTGAAGTTTGGATCTTACACTGTAGTTTTCATAATCACACTTACAACTTGTAAATCCAACAGTGGTGCTACAACCCACATATTTTTATTCCAGTTGTTTTAGAAAATGTTTAATACTTCACTTTCTCCTTGCAGCTTTTGAAATACCCTGTGGTGAATCATAACACTACAGAAAGACATCTGACGTGATGGACAAATGATGGGGTCATTTGAAATGCTTATTAAGAAATATATGCTTTTTATTTCAAATTATTTCAAAATGATTCATATTTGAGACTAATAATAAACTAGTATTGAGATGTTCAAAACTTTCTTATTTTTGAGAAGAATAACTTGTGGTTAAACTTGATAGCAAAACATGTGACATCTGTTTTCATGCACAGCCAACCAACCGGTGAAGCCAGAACACTTGAGCCAGCCAACAGAAAAGATCTGTAGCTGGAAAAAATATTTCTTCAAAACAATTGAGCCAAGCTTCCATTTTTCATGCATCTCAGCTTCACGTGGCATTGGTGATATTGATCCATCTGAACAGAACAGAAGGTCAAACCTGGAATGAGTGGAAATGTCCTCTTTGTCTCACCGATGACTAAATGAAGCATCAGTCATGAGTGATCTTGTGGTCGACAATGGAGCCAGTAGACACTAGAAAGACTTTCCTGGGTCTCTTTAGCTAATCTCCCTGCCTCTCAGAAGGTTTAACTGGACTTAACAGTATGTCAGATCTTGAACAATATTTTTAACTGGTTTCACTATCTCAGCACCTTTCTTTAGGTGCACTGCAGGAATAAGCCAATATAACAAAACATAGCATGTCTACTTTCTTTTGCTGAACTACAGTATTTTCCCTTGGTGACTGACCTATATATACATGACAGAACAAAAATAGTTGTCATTTTTATATTCGCCTTTCTCTGTCTTTTCAATATAGCATGTTCTAGGAACCCAAACCAGAAATCTTTGCTGAAAATCACACTTGTATGTTTCACAATATTTTTGAAGTCTGCACATCTCATTAAGAGCGAAAGCAGATAACCCAGTGGCATGGCGATAGCTCTGTAGCTTGGGTGAGTTTGCAACCTCAGCACTCTCCAAAGTGGATGTTGACAAGAGTGAAAGTGTCCGCTTCTGGGAGGAGAAAGATACGGAAGCAGAGCAGACTTCTAGAGAACTGCCCTGAGGCTGTTCTAAAGGGTACCGCAGATGGCTGTCTCCAAGGAGGCAGAATACACAGAAAAGGTGCTGTGATAGCTGAAAGCTAATTATGGGTTGTGAATAAGAAACAGGATCAGAGGTGACCCAAAACATAGAAACAGACGAGAATTTCCTTCTGATGCCTTGGACTAGCTCTGTGCGGAAGGAGAATAGTTTTCCCCTTCGTTTTTTTTTCCATACATATTTGGTATAGGAACTGGTGTGAGAACTCTGAAAGTCATTTTTGTTATATCTGAAAGTAAATTAAACAGAAGATGAAAACTAAAATTTGTGCTAGCTTTTGCTCCCATCGCTAGTGTGCTYGATAAGGCCTGATAGTCTAACTTAGCCTTTGACTGTAAGAACTCTACTAATGTTAAACCACAAAGAAAATGCTACAGTGATTCTTCATTTAGAAAATCTGGAACCCACACCACAGGGGCCATGCTGGAGTATTTAAATAAGATGTAAATGTCTGTCTGGGATAGTAACAATCAACCTATGAAGCTATGTTACGCACAAACACACGCACATCTTATAATTTCCTCTTTGGCTTGTGTTCATGGACTATCATTTCCGGAGTGAGTTTCACAAATCCATTGTGTAGGTGTTTTTATCAGGAAGGTTGTGCATTTTGCATATGTTCCTTTTCCATTTTCTACTAAGAAGCAGCTGGAAGCCAAAGAAGGCCCTATCCATCATCTCTCCTATGGCCGGACTCTGAACCTGGACACAAGAATAGGAGCCTTTCACTCAAAAATAAAGGAGGAAATTCCATTGACATACCAGGGTCAATCACCATCCAAATGAACTTGAGAAGGGATACTTTTCATGGATTGAAAACACTTTCACTATTCATATTCAACTCAGTCTTTTCAGATGCAAAAAAGTTCATTATCAGACATTAAATGTAATTGTAAAACTGACCTGGAGATCATTTACTGAAGAAAAAAATGGGGAGTTACGATGGTTCCTGATTTATTAAGCTTTTTTTTATTTGGAATCCTCACAACCCTTCATTTGAAGACAGTCTCAAGTGGACAAATTTTAATTAGATAAACTATCTAATCAATATATCAACAGATCAATCAAAACAGCAGCTTTTAAAATGAGTGGCTAGAGGGGTGTTTCTGAAACTAATGGCTAGAAGAATATTTCCCTGAATTGAATTCATTTGTTAGCATAATAGGAGATTAAAGTCTAATTAGTGTAGCAGGTTCTGAAGAGAAACAATTGTGAGTTAAAAATCACCAGTGTTAGCCACATAAACAAAGATGTATTCGTAGTTGTCATTCACTTTATTTAAAGTGAAAAGTAACAGACTGTGAACTTGTTTGTCTTGAAAGAAGATCTATTTTTATATCTACATTTCTGAAAATATGCAGGGTTTTTTAAATTTTTTTTTTCTTTTTTAGGTTGTTGTATCAACAACAGTCAATGTGGATGGCCACGTTCTGGCTGTCTCAGACAACATGTTTGTACACAACAATTCCAAACATGGAAGGCGGGCTCGCCGCCTTGACCCCTCAGAAGGTACGGCCCCTTCTTATCTGGAAAATGGTAGGCACACATTTACATGTCTTTTTTTATTTGCAATGCTTTTTTTGCACCATACTTTATGTTGATACACTACTACATTTACTTTTACATGATTTCATTCTTCATCGATCAAACCACCCATTAAAAAAGTCCATTAGTATTTCTCAGCCCTCGTCAACCAGAATATGGTCTCTTTTGAATTTGCTTTTGACTTCTTTCTTTATTTAATACTTAAAGTTTTGCAGTCACAACCAATTTTTCATCTTTTTCTATTTTTTTAGCCTTGTTTTGCTTGCAGCTTTTTCTTGCTATTTAATTTGACTTGATTTTATTTTGGCTTGTCATATTCCTTGATCCAGAGGTACAGTCTCAGGTTATGTATGCAAGTTTAAGTGGATGGTAAAAACATGACCAAATCTGTAAAGAATTTACTGTGAGGTCAATTTCCTGTTGCTGGGCCTTACTGCTGCAGATTGCTGCAGTCGGGTTGTTGTATGAGAAAAACAGCATCAAATGTTTTTCTTCAGACTGACTCAATGTGATTGACTTCTTGCCTGAGCTGCTAAAAGAAGATAGTCTGAGATGAAGAAGAGAATGGAAAGTGTCTGAAAATCCAGAGTTCTGAAATGCTATCTTTGTGGAGTCCGTCAGCCTCCGAATCATTCTCACACAGTTGCAGCTGTGCTCATACATGTGCACACATATATTTATTCTCCCACAAAGTTCTAAATAATTATTTAGATTTAAATATTATTTTGTTCACACTGTAATATGCAGTAACCTAAAGATACATGATGACCCTCAAGTAGTGCRCTTTTAATAAAATTAAATGCATATAGGTCAAACACATTTTGAATTCTTAACGAGTCAGAATTTTCACGAACGCTGTAATTAGAAGTGCAGTGTCTGAGGCTGACTATCTAGCTGGTCAGTCCAAGCGCATGCATTTCAGTGGGACTACTCTTGTGAGTTGCTACTAACATATAAGTGTTGACAGGATCATGCCTTTTTGCACTAATAAAATTAAACAATTAAAGTAATAACTGAATACTAAGCTGCTAATATAATCATTGTCATTTTATGTTTCAAATAATACTTTCCAGTGCACACACAGAGAAATGAATGAGGCAAGCAATAATTATCAGAAGGAAATATGATCTAGATATCAAAAAATGGAAAACAGTTTATGAATCTACTGCGGTCCACACACAAAAAACTAATTTGTTTTTCTGCATTAATAACTAAGGTATACGAGAACAAAAATATAATAATTAAAGGTCGCCCTGAGCACAAGAGTCATTATGGTCTATGACGTATTGTTTATCTCTTTCATATGCACTGAAAGTAGGTGTGTGTTTTGCCTAGCAACCGTCACTAATGAGGTTCACAATTAAGAAGGTTGAATCCTCTCCCCTAGTCCTCGTCTTCCCTAGAGAGAGACAACTAGCAACATTATAGGTTCAAGTAAGCATGCTCAGCCC
>NW_020448641.1:1804359-1806859 GCF_003343035.1 Apteryx rowi
ATGTGATAGCAAGAAGGTACAATTTTGAAATGATGAGTACAATTTAAAGTCATTTTTATAATTATGTATGACTGGTAAGCACCAGTCTTACCATGCCATCTTGACTTAAAGTATGTTTACTATATGATTTCTGTAGCTGATAACACCCCATGCCATCAGAGTTCAAACGCCACCACGGCACATTCCGGGAGTTGTTGAAGTAACTCTGTCCTACAAATCCAAACAGTTCTGCAAAGGTGCTCCTGGCCGATTTGTCTACACTGGTAAGTGTACAGTTCCTTTACTCRTTTCAGAATAATAACTCCCACTTCTTAATGATACACAGACAGTGCAAAGCTTTAATATTAAAATGGTGTTAAAAAATAGGATCTGTTTTACAGGAAATTTAACTGGTAATATTTTAACTATTTTAGAAATTTAACTGGTAGTAGCTGAACCTCAAAATAACTGTCCATAAAGGCACCTAGAAGCACTGGTGCCTATCTGAGTCTCTTGGGTCTTAAAATGTATCAATATCTCATGAGATCAAGCTCTCTCACAAGATGCCTGTTACTTCCTGTTTTCCATTCATCCAGAAATAGATTAACAGCGGTATTTCCTACTCTGCTCCATCCAGAAAGAGGAATTAAAAAGTACTCAGTGATGAAAATATTTTTTTAGAATATCTCTCCAAACTTCTCGAACTTCTCTAAAGGTTTAGTTGAAGTTTTAGGCTCTGGTTCAAGTAGCTGTTGTTGGATCCAAATAACTTTATYCAACCCTGTTCATAATTTGTCTCTAAAAATCCTTTCAGACTTGAAACTTAGGATGTAAATTCACAAGCCTGGAAATGATTTATGTATGCCAATTCTTTTAAATACATTTGATTTTAATTTACARTAGCATAAGAAAAATTCAGAACTTTGTGGTTTCCAGTGTTTTTAATATGAAAATTCTTATTTTGGAATGAAGTATTACTGGATTTTTATCTAAAATGTGTATTACAGTTTTTTKGGGCATTTAAGAATGAATTTAACTAAGATGTTGGGGGGGAAGGTAGATATAATTTAATTTGTAATACTTTTGGATGAGGATTCTATGTAATACATTTGATCTGATGAATCAATCTCTCTTTTGAAAACAAATAGCCTTTAACTATTTACTTGACAGACTGTAGGGATTYTGGGAGAGCTCTTATTGCTTATTGGGTAGATAATACAGATTGCAGATGATGTGCAGATGATGTGCATTTTGATGAATATTTTCCCACTAGACTGCAACTGTTTCTATCTATTAATTTTGATCTAATGGGAAAAGTCTGTTTCTGGGTAGTTTTAAGCTAGGACTTTTTAAACAGTTAATGCAGTGAAGATATGTTTTTCTATCAGCCTAAGTTCTATCACTGAAATGAACTTTTAAGTGAAAGTAGCATCTAAGAATGGTGCAGAACTGATAGCTGTGGAGATTCATACCTTCCATCAAAGAAGTCAAAACCTGAGCAATAGCAATGCTAATATTCACGCCAGTGTACCTCAGTTCTGGCTGAGATTACTGATCTTTAACAGGGAGAGGATATTTAAATTTTCTCGATCTTTCTGATTTTATTGTTACCAAAGTTACCAGATGTGATCATAGTGACTGCAGTGCTTTAGTTGTGCTAATAACATTATCTTGCAAGTGGACCTTCATACAGGCTGCTGAAAGGTGGTAGCTGCCGATGGGGCTGCACACAGTCACAATCAGAGAGTCTTAAAAATGCAGTTACGCAGTCCATGCAAAGCTACAGCAGAATGTCATAAAAAGTATGACTCTTTCTCTAAGACGAATGTTCAGCAAAATAAAATGTGAATGAATTAAAAACCTTGGACGAAGTTCCAGATTTGTTAGCTGTTGTAAACTGGTATAGTTCCATTGCATACAAGGAAGTGCTTTAGATTTGAACCAGATGAGTATCTGGCTCTGAACGTACAGTCTTTGCATTTTGAATTGCTTTATACGACTGCCTTTCACTAGTTTCTTACGTGCAAATTTTGCTGGTGTAAACCTCTTTCTAATGTGTAAACACAAAAATGTATGAAGCTGTAAGGCAAAGGCATTAGCTTCTCCTTTTCTGGGGTCATCTTTCCTCTTATCACTAAATAAAGATGTTCAAAAGAATGAGGAGAGTTTCAGGAACTTCTGCGGTAATTAAATTGCAGTGAGGTTAAATTATTAACATTTTAATAGGAACATACATTTAAAACACCCTGTGAGGGATACAAAAGCTATGTCCCAACAATAAGCAAAGGAGAGAGAAAGTCAGAGCCTGCCGGACTGAGGAACTTCTGCCTGATCTGCTTTTTCCTGAATGGCTGGGGTAAATGAGATAGTCTTTGGCAATTAGAGCCGCCATTGCGAGCTGAGCCAAGGCTCACTGTATTTCACAAAATGAAAATTCTGCAGCCCTCGAGGAGGGAGGGGCTGAATCCCCAGGGCATCTGTTTCCCATCAGTGTCCCACCATGCTCGCAGGCTGGCTTGGC
>NW_020448641.1:1811859-1814359 GCF_003343035.1 Apteryx rowi
GAGCAAGATTTGTTTTTGTTTAAAACTGTTCTATCAAAGAGGAATATAGTTGTAAAAGCTCTGTTGGATGACTTTCGGGATCTGATTATAAATCCTRTTTGTCTAAATATTACTGTAAAAATATTACAGTATTATATTCTTAGGTTAGGTGGTCACCACCAAACAGAGCAGAAGTGGTGCAGAATACCAGCTCTTACAGATGTTTGCTGAAGCATCACAGATTGCGTAGGGTCCTGAGATGGATAAATAGCTTGGAAGAGCTAAGTCAGTGAAGACAGTGGAGTGATCGTATTTTACATTTGGTGTGATCGGGCGTCATTTTCAGCAGAGCACCTGAATCACTGTGTCTCAGGAGAACTGCAGCTCTTGTCTGTGCACCCTCCTGCCTCGGTAAAGTCACCGTGCCTCTCTCCTGTGGGTGTCCCTCATAGCTCCATCAGCTATTTGGGAAAGGGTGGATGTAACAGCTTGTAATCTAGATATGGGTCATACGGCTGCTGGTTTCAGACAGGAATAATTTCTGTTCTCAGAGGCTCCAGTAGCAGGATTCCAGCATACTTCCATAAAGTGTGTGTGTGTGGCAGGGGTGGAAGGGGAGCACGAGGAGGAAAAGGGATCCTTATCCGCAATCCTGTCTTTAAAAAGGAGGTACCTACTCCGCTCTAAGGCCTAGCAGAGGAATCCCCAAATAATACCACAGATATAAAGACAGATACGAACACGGTCTATTTTAGTAAAATATGTCTCAAGTACTAAAGTACCTTGGAGCATTGAATAGTTAAAATGTAATGTTTTGCTGCTTTGATACAGTATTTGTGCTTCTGTACCATATAGTGAAATACTTTACCAAACTAGCAATAGGCCGATATTTTTAGTAGAGAATTTTGCCATGTTAGTCACATATCATGTTATATTCATAAAATGCCATGTTTTATTGTAGTTACATGTATATTAGAATATGGTATTTCTGTGACATGGTTGGAGCATTTATGACTTTTTATCATACTGGTTCCTTTCCCCTTTCGCTTTTTACTGAACTACTGAAGAGTCCCATCTCTGGAGTGTTATGTCCAGGTTATAGACTGATAGTATCTGGCTTCTTACTGCTGGGCTTCTTAATTTCTCATGAACTGCTCGTTCTATATAAATCATGGTAAATTTTCAGATGTTTAACGTGGTGAAATATTCTCAGTTAGATGAAAAGTATTATGTGGTCTGATGTGGTAACTAAGTTAACTTACATACTAAGTTTAATGCAGGTAGTTTTAGTTAAAGTGGTTTCTATTGACTAGATGATACTTCACCCTTTAAATACACTTTCCTTATCCAATATCACTGACTCTAAATATCTATAAAGTACTAGACTGATGTCTGTAAAACATTGTGTGTGAGGTTGACATCTTAGAATATCCACATAGCAGATGAGATTTACTCCCCCCACATATATCCACTCATGGTATTTGCTATATTGGGTCAGACAAATGGTCCAACTAGCCAGGTACTCTGTTCAGTGGCCAGCGGTGGCTGCTATGGGGAAGCGTACGTAGCACAGAAAAACACGGGTGCTGTCCCTGGTGTACCAGCATCTTCTGGATTCTCCTGTCGTCATTAGTGGGATGGGGAACAAAGAGCTGGGGAGATGACAAGCACTTACAGAGTAGAGCCTGGGTATATGGAGCTTGCGCCAGAGCTCGATGTTTCTCCTACAACTATGCCAAGCCTCAGACTGAAATATTAGGCACATTTCTCCTATTCCATTTGCTTGGTGTGTAAGGGTCACTGAATCCATAACACTTGATCTTCTGACCTCCTCCTTCACAGTCTCCCCAGTGCATACTTCCGTACCAGCTTCTACAGCTTTGTTATGGAGAGGACTCCTGAGTGCACAGAGACTGCAGGAGCCTCGTTATGCTTTGAACATCTGTAAAATTTGACCATATAATCGGCTGTAGTCTAAACTTCATGAACACATGTGAGCTTTGGTGAAGCATTCCACGTCCCGAAGAGGTGATGGGCAGTGTGGGCAGGTTCAGCGAGGCAGATGGAGCAGTTGCAGTACTGCGTCATACAAGTTGCAATATCATCCTAATTCTGTAATCTTACCTTAGTTTGTGTACACAGAATTGGAAGTCCACCATGTGCAGGGCTTACCATTTCTTGGTAGAGAGCTGTTCTGACAGCTCAATCGCAGTTCTTCACCCACCTTAAGGGCTCTGTGTGCCACTGTGTTACGGGTCTGAATCTGCACTAGTGCTTGTGGTAGGAAGAGCTCAAACTGCCTAAGCTAACACGCAGCATTTTCATTGATGCTGCCATCTTGCTTTACAGAAATGTCGTCTTCTTCCTTTTTCTGTTCCTTCCTTCCTTCCCTCCTTCCTTGCTTTATTTTCTTTTTCTTTTTCTTTTTCATTTTTTTCTTTTTCTTTCTTTCTTTTTCTTTTTCTTTTCCTTTTTCCTTTCTTTTTCTTTCTTTTTCTTTTCTTTTTCTTTTTTCTTTCCT
>NW_020448641.1:1821859-1824359 GCF_003343035.1 Apteryx rowi
CACAAATAATTGAAGCACTTGATAATAATGTTGAGCAATTATTTTGGATAACGTTTTCAAATGTTATATTGTAACTCTCCCCTAGTAAGTTGTAGTCTTTGTGTTCACTTGTGCTCGGCAAACCTGCTGAGTTGTACGGTGTTAATCATCAAATTACATGCTGACTAATGAGTGATGGCCTAAATTGCAGGCTGAGTAATGAATAGATGGAGGCAGTTCTTATTAGTCTCAGAAAACCCATTGATTTATGTAGCGCCATGCACCGTGGAGTTACTCTGCTGAAAACGATATCTACATCAAGAAGTAATATACTCTAATAAGTATTTTCATCTTAACTCTAGTCCTCGGGCCTCCAGGCTCAGTTTTTGTTTGAGTCAGGCAGAGCTATAATAAAGCCCTATGACTCCTTATAAAGCTTGTTAAACACAATGTGTGCAGTCTAACTGAGTCAGGATCATGATTCATGCACTGTACACAGCAGCATGTGCTGCTGATTTATGACCAAGCACAGTTCATAGTCAAAATTACAATTTGAGGGATAAAAAGATTAATTACTATTTGTGGCCTGCAATTTCATGAGGCTAGTGGATTGCAGCTGTAGAATGATAGTGCTCTACATCAGTTTGTAGTCAGCCATTCACAGATTATTAAAGCTTTGCAAGATTAAGTGCTCCTCCTGCCTGGTTTGTGCTCAGGCAATATGCTAGACAAAAAAGGACCACAGGGATAAATCTGAAGCTAGCAATAGCTGGACATATGTCATAATTGCCAGTTTCCCATAAATCCACAGCCAGTATAGAAAGCAGCCCATGATGCAGACATCATATCATGACTGTAGTGATTGCTATATATGGCCTCRAGACCTGTAACTTTGTTACTGCACTACCATTTTTGCAATATATTGGATAACCCTTTGACTATTTTCCAGTCTAATTATAAATAGAAGTAATCATTGCTTTGTGAAGAAAAAAGAAAAAAATCTCTTCCTCAGGACAGATTTTAAATTGAGGTTTGTAACTGTGATAAGATTTAAGAAGAAAACTACACATTGCCTGTAAAATGTGCTAACGAATAGTTGTTGAGCTACATATCTTTATAAATATGTACTGTTTAAATTGACGAATCTGTTTATGTTCTAGCGCTTAATGAACCAACCATAGATTATGGCTTTCAAAGGTTGCAGAAAGTTATTCCACGACATCCAGGTGATCCTGAAAGGTTACCAAAGGTTAGTAAAGAGTCCAAAATATGCATATATGTATTCCTTTTAATTTAGTGTATGTTTCTAAGTGATGCCATGTGTTACTTATGACTAGTAAAATCATACCACATAAGTTCTCCATCTGATGTATCAACTTCGTAGGTAGGTATGTGGATAGACAAATTCAAGCAACACTAATTCTTAAGTTGGACCTATTTTCACATTACTTTTTTTTGCCGTTAAGTTAATAAGCAATTTTTAAGACCATATTTGATACTTGCAAGATGGTATTTTAAAGAAAGAGAATGGATTTTCTGATACAAATATTTTGGATTCTACAAGAGGGACATAAACTTCCTGCGTAATGAAATAGTTCAATTAAACATTTTCCACTCCAGTAGCTTGTAGTGATTTCAATCTAAGCAGCCCCACTCTGATCTGTGATTATTTGACTCTTGTTTTCCTTTCATTTTCTAAAGCTCGATTCAGTTTAATCTTTTGTTTACAAAGCTTTTGTTATAAGTCCCTGACTTAGCAGGCTAACAAATGAAGTCCACATATTAATATCTAGAGGGACTTTTCATTTAAATTCAACAAAGACAAAAGCTGCCTGTGTTGTTTATGCACATGACACATATCACAGAAATTTCATTTTGATGTAAAACATTAAAGATAAGTCATGCTTATAATTTTTCCTTTTCTTTGATATAATATTGTCTTTTTTCTGTTAGTGCAATCTCTGATTTTCAAGGCAAACTTGAAAACCCAAATGAAAAATGAAGTCGTAACATTATGACTGATTATTTTGTATTCTATTCCTGCGTGCATCAAGTCTTGACCACCTCTGAGTTTTATTAACACAATAAAACCTTTTAGACATTACCTTTTAATGCTCAGCATGAACATAAGCAATATCATTAGGTTTCTCTTTTAATTTGTGAACATGCTAGCAACTCATATCAGATATTCGCTGTTACGATAATTGGAGACACACTGAAAGATTTTTCAAATGCAGGGCATTTCACTTCGGGGTTTTTGTTCCTGAGGGTTGAGTTCCAACAGAACAAGTTTTACCTCAAGAAGAACCAGAGCCATCAATATCATTACCCATAGGGCTTTTGCTTCCAGCATTTCAGTCTCCGGATTGATATGTGTATTAATGATATCACTGCTTCTTGGCTTTCAATATATGAATGTTATTATCACACTCAATATAAAAGTCAATGTAAATGTGCAGCCATTTCCATTAGGAGCCTTATGAAAATAAATTCATGGGATATTTGTGACAGTCTGCTTAAA
>NW_020448641.1:1829359-1836859 GCF_003343035.1 Apteryx rowi
GTAATTATTTTATATCTAAATTATATCTTTATAGGAAATAATCCTGAAAAGAGCAGCTGACATTGCTGAAGCATTATACAGTGTGCCACGCAATCACAACCAGATTCCTACTCTAGCCAACACTCCTGCTCACACTGGCATGATGGGGGTGAACTCATTTAGCAGCCAGCTAGCAGTTAATGTTTCAGAAACATCACAAGCTAACGACCAAGGTATGTGGGATTTCAAGAGTTAAGCCTTCGTGCTGGTGACTGGTTTTGGACAGGGTTTATTAATATTAGCTGATGTCACCACTGTGTTCTACRTCTCTTTTTCTCCGAGTAGTCATATGTCTGATCATGTAATGAAATGTCATCCTGAACTTTCTTGATAACATTTAATTCTTCCTGGTTTTAGTTTACTGTTATCATAAAACATCTGCAGTGGAAAACGAATGGCAAAATGTAGAAAGCTCTATTTTTCACAGTAAATATATCGTGTGTATGTTTAGTATAAAGTAAGTGTGTCTACATATCTCCACCTGTTTTTTGAATATTTATTTACACAGATAAATCTGATGTCTGTGACTTGTAAATATTTTATGTATAAGCATAAGTGTGACATATAGGTTACTAATAAAAGTAATAGTTGATTTAATTTACATTTTGTAATTTAAAATGCATATAGCATATGGCATTTAAAATTAATCTTGATACTAATGAAAGGAGTGAAACCGGATTATTAGGTATGCTGAAAACCGTATATTTTTGCTTACAACATAATTATTAAATTGATTGCTCAGAGAGAAATAAATTGTTGTTTAAAATCCTGATTCTACTATGTTTTCTCTTATAAAAGATTATGTCTTCTAATGCATTTCCGAGCTAATAAGCCCTACAAAATTCTGTATTTGGTCTTGAATTAGTTTTCACTGATGACTACACCTTATGAAAGTACTAGCTTATTGTTAGTATAAAAATGCCAGTCATAAAATGAAGACCCCCAAAACAGCCTTTTAAAGTTAAAACACTGCAACAAAAAAGTTTTTGTTGTCAGCTTTGGCATTTGAAGGCCTGGGGAGGCTGCAAGCGCATTCAGTATGTTGGTGCAAACCAGGAATCAAGCCTGTTGATAACTGCTGCTAAAGACAAATGTGAAGGCAAGTGACACAGCTGGATCGAAGAGAGCTTTTGTCGGCTGTCTGTGCTAAGAGGAGAGACAACATAGAGTGCTCGCAGATGATTTAAGTAGGGTTGGCGTGATAAGGTTATCTGAAGCTGCAAGAGTTGATAGGGCAGTAACAGACAACTTAGAGCAAAGCTGTGCAATCAATTAAAACTGTGTAATATATGATGCATGAGGAAACCCCCCAGCCCTAAGTTTATATTATAAAATAACATTATCTTTTTGGGGTGGGGGGGTTTCTAACACAGTAGGTTACAGTCGCAACACAAGCAGTGTTTCCCCGCGAGGATATGTTCCGAGCAGTACTCCTCAGCAGTCCAATTACAACACAGTCAGCAATAGCATGAATGGATATGGCAATGCCGGCATGCCCAATCTAGGTGTACCAGGTTCCCCTGGATTTCTTAATGGCTCCTCAGCTAACTCTCCTTATGGCAGTAAGTGTCTATTTTTGGTAACGCATCATCATATAGATTCATATTTACTACAAAATCAAATACTTGCATTGTTTWGATTTTCTATATTGTGAGCTACTGGATAAAAGGAGGGGTGACTCTGGAGGCTGGACGTAAAAATGAATATAATAAATTGATCTGTTTGTGCCATAATACGATCTCAGATAGAGAAAAAATTGGACTGCACAATTTGTAACAAAAGTCCAACACAAAAGAGTTTGCCTGTTATCCAGAGAGTGGCCAAGCCAAGGCATTTCATTTTTTTTATATATATATATATATATATATTTTAAGAGGCAAGGCCCTATCACTCTCTTTTTCCATGTTTGCCGTGAAAACCTCAATCTGAGTCCTGATTATTTTTGCTTTATTGCAGTAGTGCCGTCAAGCCCTACCATGGCAGCCTCTTCGGTCACCCTCCCTTCAAACTGTAGCAGTACACACGGCATTTTCTCATTCTCACCTGCCAATGTCATCTCTGCAGTGAAACAAAAGAGCGCCTTTGCTCCTGTTGTCAGGCCCCAAGCCTCTCCTCCACCATCTTGCACCAGTGCAAATGGAAATGGACTTCAAGGTGAGCTGGATCTCTCTCAATTTTCTATGTATTGCTTTTCGGTGCATACACTAAAGCCATGATCATATATTTTGGAGAAAGGTACCTTACTGTATCTTTAGGTTTCTGGTGCTGTCAAAATCGTGTCATAGTGGTGCAAAATACAGTAGCACAAATGATAGGCTAAAATTTTAAGCAAATCCTAGTTCACTTTTAATACTTCCATTAGAGAAAACGCTAGGTTTTTTCCTGCCATTTTCCCTTAAGATTTCAAACATTAACTTTTCAAGTAAGCATGTATCCTGGAATGCTTCTTGGAGATTTTGTATACTCTTTGCATTTCTTTATACATTTTTGGATACATTTTTATGGAGTTTTAAAACAGTAATACTCCAGCGTAATGTGGTGCAATTTCTTCATTTTACATATGCTGTAATAGTTATTTTAAAATACATCAAATTAGTATAAATCAGGCTAAGCTCTTACTCAGTGAACTAAACTTCCCTTGAAGTAGCTAGCCACTTGTGCACTGAGTTTGCATGCTCCATTGGGCCTAATACAGTCTCTTATTGTAGCATCAAACTAGTTACTTCCTTATGTGAATAACTAAATATTTTAACTAAGGCAGGCCATTCTAAGCTTTTGCTTTTTTTGTCTGTGTGATTTTATATGGGCAGTGTAAGGAACAATTTATAAATCATCTGCAGAGTTTACATGGTCACCCGCTGGTAGTGGGGCAGACAGAATTACGATGCAGTGTAACTTTTGTGGAGGAATAAAAATAAGCAAAAAAAGTCTTACTTTTTATGGCATATTTTAAAATTTGGATGATAATATTGACAGATTCATTAGAATCATTCAGCAGGTTTGCTTGCCTACATTTTACGAATCACGAGCCTAGTTCTGCAGTGCAATAAACTGAAGCACTTCGAATCTCGTGGAAATCAGAAAGGGCTGCAGACACCATTACCTTGGAGTATTCGCATTTTGTAGTTAAGATGTGGGTAATGCAATATTATTTATTCTTGGTATTGCTAAGATAGCCGTAATATAATAGGCACTCCCAGATAAACAGATAAAGACTGATATTTTGATTTTTCAAACTGCTTACTAGTTCTGGACACCTACATTTTGTGGTATGTAGCTTAAGGCACTTCAGGGAGACRTAATACCACAGAACTACCTGCTTGCCAAAAATCACGACCATTTGAGACCAGTACCTCAAAATGGACATCCCTTTGTTTTTTTATTAACTTCTGAATACCTTGGTCCAAAGAACATAGCATCTGAGAACTCATTATGCAGTCAGGTCAATGAAGGGCTGAGGATCCAGCTACGTAAATATCATTGTTGAATGGATGTTAAAAAAACCCAATAATTAGATTAACACTTTAGGTCATTGCATATCTGTTTTTAGTTGAAGCTTTTCTGTGCTACAGTAAGTAAAAAACTACACCACGTATAAGCAATATTCTTAGAAAAGGTCATCCATTCATAAAATAATCCAATGTCCTATTTTTTTATAAACACTAGCATGGGAATTAAATGCTGAAATAAAGTAAAATAAAATGCGATATGCACAGCGTAGATCTGAAGCGGCTATTCCGTAGTAGGTATTTATATATATGTGCTCATTAACTTCTTGCTATTGCTTTACTTTGAAAAAATGAAATTATTAGAAGATCTAAAGTAAAATGATCTGAATTTCTGTAATTTCATTATGTAAATAAAGGGCTTCCCATCAGATTTTCAAGGTTTCAGGTGCTTAAAAGACCTAGATTAATGCAAAGCAGGATTTTCAGAAGAATGTGAGCAGGCTAAATGCCCAATTCCCAGCAGATATCAGGTGCCTAATTTCCTTTGGCCCCTCCAAGAAAACCCAGTAACCACACATCTTCATCCTCAGGTACAAAATGGTCTTCATATACATGCCTGGGAGACTACTTTGAATCAACCAATCTGACTTTGTTAAACAGGTCAAGAAGCTGGCAATAAAATTGAGGCCTAACACTGCTCTGGACTAAAATTTTTCTGGGCTTAGACAGTCCGGTGAAGGCCTAACTATCCCTTAAAACCTCTTTTGAGGATGCTGTAGTCCGAGCAGTGGACCTGGTGTCATCCATAATGAATTCCATCTTGCAGATGTTGCTGAGAGTCTAAGGATTTCTACGTTACATGTCGCTGAGATCTTGACCATTACATTACAGAGCTGTCCCTGCTAACATGGTCATTCAAAACTTCTCAAATCTGAAGGTAGTTAGAGCTAGGGCTGTGCAGATACTTCAGTTTTTGGTTCAGTAGCCACACTGAAAACGAATAGAAGTGTTGATCTGAAAAAAAAAAAAATTATGTTTTCCTCACCCAACTGAAACAGCTAAACTGAATCCTTTTGTGTTGAACAAAATGACCTAGGGAAAATAGCAAGAATGTCTTTCTAGGCTGATAATTAGAACACCAAGTCCCCGGTTCGTGACAAAAAGTTGAATAATTTATGCATAGTAGAACTGCACCAAAAGGGGAAACTGCACATTTCCTCACCCTGTAATACCATGTATCATGATAGTTAGGGTTCTCTAATGGAAGGTAAAATATGTGGGTTTGAGTCCCCTTGGGCTGAGGAGAAAATCAAATTGCATCTGACATATCCTTGGTGAGTTCCCTTATCACCAGAGTAGAGAGGCACCATCATTTTTTTCCAACCAAAGCTATTCAGTTAATTCAAACTGAACTCATGAAAGGTTTCAGGATGACAACATTTCACCCAGCTGTCCTTACAGATCTAAACCAGTACCTTGAACTGAACTGCAGCCAGAATTGAGTGGCAGGACAGGCATTCTCTGGAATGAATATGTCATATACTTCCTTCATGAAACATCATAAAGTAAAGCCAGCAATGCAAGAGCTACTTATTTACACTGCAGTTGACCTGTATAATTATTTGGGGGATTTCTGCTTCCTTCTTCTTTTTTTCTTAGTCATTTGTTGACATTGAGCCCATTTTAAAGTTTAATTAGTTTCTTTATGAACACTGTACAAGCACCTTGAGAGTTTTCTGATCAGCACATTTTATACATTAAAATAAAATATGGAATTCAGGAGCTACAGTCCAATACAGCTAAAGTTTTTCAATGATCTTCAAGTRCAGAGCCTATGTTTTATAGCTGGAGGTGAAAGAGCTGGATAACAGCTAAGAAAATCTGCACCCATTAGGAAGGGTCACGGCTATTTAGTCAGGTAAAGATAGAAGTGAGATCCTGTCATCGCTATTGCTCATATCTACTTTGGGGGGGGGCAGGTGTTAACCCCATAGTTTATGTATCTGAATAATGAAGGATGACACGTTCTTTTAATCAAAGGGAAGGATATCATCTCTGTCATTGCTTGTTATGTTGCTTTTGCCCTGTCTAAGCTCTGTTGTGAAATAAAACTCAATTGGCCAGTTTTCGCCCAGTATCAGGGAAGTGGATTGACCACGCTATTGCAAGGCATCAGCATACCAAAACGATTGGACCGTGATGCCTCGTGTTTTTCCTATGAATGTTTGTTAGCACTGTGAACAGGCAGGGACAGATCAGAACTTGGCAAAACCCTACATGTAACAGCCCTTCAGACAAGGGTAATCTTTTTATAGGGACTTGCGGGGGCGGGTRTTTTGCCAATTCTTGCTGGGTAAATCAGCTGTAGGATTTGTCTGTGTGCGGAAGAAAAAGAAGCCGTCCTTGGCCCATCAGAGATGGTGGTGGAGGAGGAGCAGAGCTGTGACACTTTTCTCCTCTCCCTGCCTGTGGATCTCAGATGGACTGTTTTGCCTCCTGACGTAATACAAAGCAGATGGAGCTGTAGTTTGGGGTAACATCACACTAAGCAAGGACTATCTGAGCACAGCACACTAGAAGCAAGATCTTGCAGGCCCCCAAAACACTATATTTTAAGACTTACTGCCACAGAGCCAACATAGAGAGGTCTACCCCAACAAGGGATTCACGTTTTCTAAAGAAATACAAGACAGAGTTTAACAGGGAAGGAAAAAGAATAAAAATGAAGACAAACTAGTGAAGTGCCAGGACACTCTTGTCATGCAGGCAGTACCAGCTGGAGCTAGCATGTTTTCTTCTTTCTTGCCACACTCATATTTCCTCCCTCTTTAGTTGTACATGCATGTATCCTCTGCCAACTTATATCATAACTAGGGCCAAAACTTGGCGACCGTAACTCGCAGAGCAAGATACCCCTCTCTTTGTTGTACTGCACGTATGAGTCACTCTTATGAGTAAGTCTACAAAGTAGGGTCTTTGGGCCTTATCCAAAAAAGTGCAATCCTGTTAACTTTGTGTGACTTCCATTAGATAGCCTGTGATCAGACAGTTAAGCACTTACATATTTAAGAGCAGGGCGCTAGAGTACGGGTTCATCAGGGCAGACAGCTTTTTCCTGTTTAAAGCAATGCACGTATAAGGTATAGAGTACAATTTTTAGCAAGAAAGTTCTGGCTTGCTGTAAAGTTGGAAGTACAATATGTGTTTAAAATTCAGTTTTCGATTGTAATTTATTTTTATAGATGGTGAAAGATATTGCACTCTGGTCAAGCTTTACGATTGTAATGCAGAGCAAAAGGCTCTCTGTATTCTTTTAAAATTGCAGTCTGCTTAATTTTCTGGTCTCCCCCCAGATGAAACTATTAAAGTTATTATTAAAAAAATAGCCACTCCATTTTTCTTTAAGAAGGCATTTGGTATCAATTTGCACAGCGAGAAATGTAGTGGTACAATTGTGCAGAAGTTCACGACTGTCAAACATTGCTACTAAAGTAAATACTGAAATAAATGTATAGAGCACCAGTTTTGCTTTCTCCCCCATTGTGCAACAGATGGAATTCAACAAAAATGGCTAAATGGCTTAAATTAAGAAATGCAGATTTTTTTTCCAGAAAAGTATGCAATGGGCGACCTAAATTTTCACACATCATAAGTCAATCATGAGATTACAATAAACTTGTGATTAAGTACAGTATATTACTCCCATTAACCACGTGCTATGAATTCATAGATTTATGCACACAACTCCTGGAAAAAAAATCTGGACTTTGTTTCTGCTAGATTATTCTTCGAAGAAACAAGTGAGCTAGTCTGTCCTGACCAGTCCTGCTCTTTCGTACTTTGCTTAGAGTGCTGGCAGAGCACGCTCCTGTCTGCTTGCCGCCAACCTCCGAGACATAGCCTTTGTGTCTCAGCATCATCTGGATACAGACCAAGATGACGGACCCTTACTGAATGTGAACTCAAAAGAGTAGGCGGGTACTGTATTTTGGGCTGACCTGTGGGGATGCTG
>NW_020448641.1:1841859-1875266 GCF_003343035.1 Apteryx rowi
GTTTTTATATGGCATTGTACAGTTCTGTAACGGGAAGAGCGCTCTTAAACACACCATAACCCCAAATTTTCCGTGCAGTGGTTTGGCATGGAGGGTCGACATGCTCCTCTTTCAAACGCTGTTAAGAAAGCAAATGTTTTTGCCRACTGTAACACCGAACACAAATATTTTGTCCTTTGTACAGTTGATGTACATGAAGTACGAATATAATGAGCTAGGCAGGATTCAAAGCCTCCCAGCCAGAGGACGTTTTTATGGGAGACGACTGTAGTGCTGAAGCCGAAGTGCAGGTCTGCGTTCCCTAGCCCGCGCGCCCCGTGTGTTCCTGCACGGGTCGGTGGGGCCACAGCCGCCAGCAGGGTATTTCCGCGGTGGTGGAAAAATGGCTGTATGAACAGCAGAAATGCATGGATACAACGGTGAAAGTACGTGCCTGTTAGAGGAGGGAAGCTAGTTATGTGTGTTTTAGTCCATCATTATCAGAGGGCATTCAAGAGGGCGTTGCAAAAGCCTGAGTTCAATGGTAATTATATATGTGTGTGTATATATATATATATATATATAAAATACACTCTATCAGATGAAATTTAGCGTGCCTAATTCTCTCCTTAGCTTCTGTATGCATTGATAGTTAAATGATGGAATGTGATAACAACTACAGCTCACTCTATTTACAATTTACAGAGAAGGAAAAACAGGTTGTTTACATTTTTTTTTCCTCCAGCATTTCCGCAGTTGTTATGTTTGATGAAAATATACATTAAAAATACAGAGGACTTCTGCTTACTATTATTTTGCATTGGGAATCATTTGGCTCTGAGTATGTATCTGTGTATCATGCTTAAACGCTAGCATCATCAGATGCTTTCTGCTGAAAATCAGATGGTTTATAGGGACGCAGGTCTGCACGATGCCTACTGGCACTAGTCCTTTTGGGTTTATTTCAAGGGTTTGAATGATGAGTATCTAAATGGTTCGTCTAACATTCTGTGCAATGAAAATAATACAAAAGAAAAAACCACGTCCGTTTTGTGCTCTGAATGACAAGTCCTAGAGCAATGTACCACCTATGACACATCTGTATCTGTGACTTGGTAATAGCCCTGGTGTGAAAAGACAGTGTGTCAGCCTACACTGACTTTAGAAATACAACGATAAAAATTCCTTAATCAAAATGAAGGAGCAGGGTCTCTAGAAGTATATGCCAATTATTGCAGAGCAGCTTTTTAAAGTCTTTCAAGCTTTTAAAGATTATTCAAAGCACTTGAAATAGGCTTCAATCTAATGCCTCATTTCATTGCATTAAACAGCCTAGTTAATAAAGAATCAATATATTCAAAGGGCAAGGTTATCTTTTGTCTATAAGGGGTGGTGTCATTCTGAACCTTTTATAGTTCAAATGCTGAAAAAGACCTCATGAAATCCATACTCATCAAGTGGGTCAACTAGAGCAATAAAAAGGCCCCTGAAAGAATGGCTGCGCTCCTTTAAAACAACTCCAGGCCTTATCTGCCTCCCATCGTGCTCCCGAATAATCAGTCAGAAAACGTCAATTTCTCATCAAGACCAGGGGCCCAACGAGCGCTTTTTTCGCGGGAACGCACACAATTAAGAGAATGCAGAGCGGCACCGGCAGTGATTTGTAGCTTATTATGTCACCGGCGAGCTGCGCTCCACCTCGAAGCAGATAATAAGGGCTGTTGATGACTGGAGCGTCGATACGGCGAGGACGGGTTTTGACTGCGAGCCCTTGTGCCGCTCGCCCCCTCCGCGGCTGATCGCGGGCCGATAAGGGGCAGCTGCCAGCCGGCACCGCGCTCGCGCGCACAATTCATGCCCTCAGCAAACRGCACAAAGGAGCGGAGACTCTTTATGCTCCTTGAGACAATTCCCTGCTTTACCCTTCAAGGGTTCCTTTTATGCCTGAATAAGGTTGCTTTTAATGAAATTTAAACTCATCAGAGGAAATCAAAACCCTCAAATCAGATTACAAATTGATTTTTTTGGTCACTTGTCATTATACAATGTCCTGCCGTAAGTTTTACAGGAAAAAAAGAAGCGCAAGCGCCGAGGCTTGAGTCGCATGCAAACAAACTTCACAATAGCGCACGAAGGAGGAACGTTCCTCGAATCCCACAGGCAAGAAAAAGTTTTTAAAAGTGAGTATGGGCATGTGTCATTTAAAAAGGGATCATAGTTTATACTGGGAACATGCATAAAATAACAGTGTTTTAAATAAAAGGAACTATAATAGAACTTCGACCTGTATAAATTAAAGAATCATTCAATCCTTAAACTGTCTCGATTTTTCTCATATCTAATGCTGAATTTCATTGTTACAAACAACAAATGGGGTTTTATTTCTGTGAGCTCAGCTAAAAAGGAGCTGGCAGCAAACGGGAAATACTCCGGCCCGGCGCCCCGCTGCGCTGGCGACACCGCCAGCCCCGTTCGGCCGCTGGAAATACGGTGCTAGCAAAATACACCAGATAATCACGAATTTGTGAGTTCTCCCACATTCGAATAAAGTGCAAACGATGCTACGTGGTTTTCCTTTCCTGCTTGTTGACTTTGCAGTAAAACGAGTGAACCTGGGGGAAGGCGCAGTTAACGGGACACAAAGCAGCACGGGGCACAATTTTGGCACCCGCAAAGTTTCTGCAGGATTTTGGTTGTTATTTATTTGACTCTTTTTTTTTTGCATTTGCTGTGCCTTGAGGTACTTTAAGTGTTTGATAAGCTGCTTTGTAACATAAAGGCCTTAAGCACCCCCGAACCAGACCAAACAGGGGTAGAGCCCCGCGTGCCGGCATGCGCCCTGCCGCTGGGGCCGGGAATGGCTGGGTCCCCCCTGTGCTGCCCCTTGCTCGCTCCCACAGTGCCGGGCTCCCGCTTCGCCCCGGGCGGCGGCAGCAATCTCCGGCGGAGCGGAGCAGCTCCGGCGCGTCGTCCTGGCCGACAGCGGGGCAAACCGCCCGCTCCCGCTGCCCCCGCGGCCGCGGGAGCCTCCCGGATGGCCGTTTTCCTGCAAAACCGGGCAGCGAGGGGGCAGCGGGAGCCTCCGGCTGGCGCCGTCCACGCAGCGACGCTGCCTTCCGGTGCAAGACATCTGTGGCGGCACCAAAGCGACCCGTAACGGGCTCATATGAGATGAAAAGCAGGTTTAAGTGGCGCCTGTCTGCCGCCAAAATTTTCAAGTAGTGGAAATCTCTGGACCGGGGGAGTCCAAGCGCCGCTGCGCGGTTGGAACCCGAATTTGCTGAAGCGACAAACTTTTTGACAGTGATTTCAGCAAAGACGGAAATCTTTTTTTTTTTTTTTTTCCAATTTATTCAACTGGTTCAAGTTAATGACTAATTCATTCAAAACCGAAAACATGATTGGGAGCTGAAAGAGCAGAAAATGTGTTTTCCTGCTCCCCATGTATGAATAAAAAACAGATTTGAAAGGATAAGATCTACCAGTTTTAACATCTTGAAGGACAGGGTAATCAGGAAGAGTCAATTCACGTTTTTCACTGTAGGTGATAGGACCTTTGTTTAGTATCTCAATTTATTAGCTTTAAATGCGGAACAAGTTCAGGGAAACACTGTCTTTTGTAGCCCGCGCTATTTAGGTAGCTCTAGTTAACTGATAGAATTAATGCCAGCCTTAGTAATTCTTACTTGCTTCTTATTTCCATCCAAAAAGAACTCAACAACTCATGCAATAAGAAAAGAAATGCTCTATTTGGCATTTTCTATTAGAAATGTAAAGTACAGTAATCAGAACATTAAATGTAACTGCATAAATACACACATATAGGTAAAACAATGCAGAGCGGCTCCCTGATTAGCAAAAGCGGCGCATATTTAGTAAAAATCGTAGCTTTGAACAATAACTGTGCATGTTTTTTGATAAGGGGTATAATCTTTCCTTAAGAAAATAAGTAGACGTGCTGAAAAAAAAATTAAGATTGACCAGACAGCCACATTATTTCTCATTTTTAGTCAAAATCATATTTAAAACCGGTGCTTTATATCAGGCCACCCTGATAAAGAATTTGCCTTCAAAAATTGCCTTTTCTTCAAATTTTGGAGAAAACAGACTTGCAATTTTCACAGAGGAGAGTAATTTTTTCCTCCTGGAAAAGGTCTTTTTTTTAACCCCTTCCTTCCTTTCTCCCATYCTTTCCGGGTTGGAAAAACCCCACTGAGTGGCGAAGCAACGCCAGAGCCAGGCCGGTAACGGAGGGAGCTGGCATCGGGAACGGGGGTTTCCGCGGCTGCCGGAGCGGGTTCGACATGAGCGGGGCGCTCAGGCCCGGCCAGCCATGTTCCTTCCGACTCCGGCTTTTCTTTTCCGGCTGGAGCATCCCTGACAAACGCGTCCGGGCGCTCCTGTAAAACCGGGTGGAGAAGGGAAAAAAAAAAAAAAAAGATATGTCTAAATGAGTCCAATACTGATTATTAAGTTCCTAAGAGGCAATCTAATTTAGCTATATAGAATCATGAAAGGGGAAGAATTAATTGATACTAATGAGTTATACGAGATAGCATCATAATTAATTCCGAAATAGAAAGAGGACATAGGCTGGAGCGAGGGGGGAAAGACTGGCCTATATATCATACTAGATTACGAAGGGTGCTGGAAATCAGAAACAAATTGCCAAAGTCAGAAACGGGAAGAAGTCGCTAAGTGGTTTCTGGTGGAATTACGGGCGTTTTCCCTCTTTTTGGGAGGAGAGGGCCCTGCGCCGCGCGCCCTCGGGAAGCCCATTTGGGCCGCGCTTTGGGTTTTTCCCCCAAAAATAACAGTGTAAATGGGGACGGAAGTTAAATTTCGGTTACATTAGCGCACGGCAGCCGCCCCGCGCCGCTGCGCTGTGACCTGCTTTTAATCGCCGTCAAATTTCCCTTTTGCCTGGGAGGTTTTCATATATATATAGAAATGACTCGAAATAGCCTTTTCCATATCCCGGCGAAGTCGCCTTCCCGCCAGGCTCACAGGCAGCTCCGTGTCGCGATAGATGCTGCGGAAATGGGAGTTTGTGGGATTGAGGCCGCGGAAGTTCGAAATCAGAGCTGGGATCCTAATCTGCCTCTGGGATGCGGCAATTCCGCGTGAAACGGGAGCGGGCTCCGGGTTTGCGGCTCCCCTCCTTTGGGTCTGCGTCGGGATCTCGCGCTCTGCCCGGCCGCAGGCGTTCCCGGTGCCGGGCGCTTTTCCAACACTGGATCTTCACCTCCCCCCCCCTTTAGAAATGCCACAGTGCGTTTAGACGCGGAATTAAGACCAATTTGGTGGCGGGAGGCAGAAAAACCTTGCGGAGGAGGAAAAGCTGCCGCYGCGTTTGCCGGGCGCGGGGCGAGACCGCCGGCGCTTTTCCGAGCGCTGCTTCGCCACGGAGACGCCACTGGGAAGGACGGGCTGCTGATAAACCTAATCCGGAAGGGCTGGAAATGAGGTGAAAGGACTTCTGATGAAAATTATGTACATGCGCTTGGACAAGCTCGTAAACACTGCAGCCACGATAAGTTTTCTTCTATATATATATATATATTTTTTAAAGAGCTGACACAAGTGTATAAGCCCAAACTCTAATTTTTCCAGCCCTGGGTTTGGAGATCTGTCATTGGGAGATATAATGGAAAGAGTAATTGCTTGGTGGCCGCACGAGCAGGAGCTGCGTTGTCAGGCTGCAGTTCGGAGGCTGCATCTGGCGTCGGCAATGATTGATGCTGTCTCCGGGCGCGATTCGGGAAACACTTTTTTTTCCCCCTTTTTTTTTTTTAAACTCTCTTAACCGACAAGCCGAACCTTTGCGCGCCCGCAGCAATTAATTCGCTATTAATTAAAACTTTTTATTTGTTCTCTTTGCTTTTAAAGCCGCCTTCCGAGCGCGGCGGGTGACTGTGCGGCGGGAGCCGCCAAGGTGAGCATGCGATTTCAATTTGAAATTAAAAGTCATGTCTGAATAACAGAACGGCGTTCTCATTTCCTAATACTCTGCGTTTTACTACTTTGCATTCAACTGTGAAAAGTCTTTTAAAACTCGGAACAGCAGTAAAACTTGAATGAATTTTTGACCCGCTCTGGCGGCGCGGGTGCGCGTTCCAAGGCGCCCGGCTGCCAAGTCCTCCCCACCTAATATTTCCACTTTAATTGTGCCACTTGAGAAATTTACGTGCCTCAAAATATGGCATGAATCTTACGCTTATTGCAGTATCATTAGCAGCAACATTTAAGCAACATCTGTGTGCTATAGAACTAATTGAAGTAGCAGAAGTGGCAGCTGTAAATCCACAGGAAGATGGCAGTTTGCACCCAGCACTGCTGAGTTAGCTGGTAACTGTCAGCCTGTTCCCGCAATCTGCTGCCGAGCACCGCCGTACAGGCGCACAATGTCCAAAAAAATACAGCACGGAGGCTAATGATCCTATTAACCACTTTGCTGCACCGATTTGGCTGTTTTTCCACTTTCCTCGTTGAATTTCATTATATATTTCACCATTCCGGGGAAAAGTCCAGTACCAGCCGTGGCTGATTTTAAGCGACTTACTTACTTAAGTAATTCCAGTCGAATTGGCATGCGTGCGTGGTTTTCCTTTTTTTTTTTCTTTTCCAAATTTTCCATATTTATCAGTCTTTTCAACTGCAAAAAAAAAAAAAAAATTTTGGGTTTCAAAATGTTGCAATGCCCAGGCACCGTTTGGTGCTAATTCTGAGCGTTTTGGCCCGGAAGCGAGGCGGGCGGCTGCGTATCGACCGCCGTCCCTGGCGGCGGTGGTGGTGGTGGCAGCGGCYGTGTTCGTCGGCAGCCCGGCTTCGTTAGCGAGGGGCCGCGGGGCCGCGCCGCACCGGGCGCCGCCGGCCCTCGCCGTCCTCCCGCGCCGGCGCTCGGGGGCCGCGCTGATAAGGGAGAAACTGCTCTGACCCCGCTGAGCTCCACGGCCGGGGCGGCGGTATTGAAAATCAATAGCCACGTGACAATGTAAAGGTCAGAAGGCTCCGGAATTAACTTTCCACTACTAAATTACCAGCCCTGGGGTTTTGGGCTTATTTATTTATTTTTTTCCCCCATTTTGTAATGACTAGAAAGACACGCTGACTTTAAAGACGCGGAGCGCAAGTTTGCGCCGGGAACAAACCAGCACATTTCAGTGCTTGCCGTAATAATTTAAATATTAACATCGCTCTCAGGAGCAAGTGCAGAGGGGAGCCGGAGGGTTATGAAGATCTCACGTGCGGTCACTGATCTACGACCRCTATCAGTGTCCTGAACACGACAACAGAGCTCCAGGCTTTTAACTCGCGTCCTCCACACTGCCCGTCTTTGCCGAGCGTTTAATATATAATGTGTGCTTTGTTTTTAACAACATTTATAAAACAACAGGACTGCTCAAAATTCTTGCTAGGAAGGAAGAAATAACTGCGCCGCAGGTAATCCGTGCGTGGAGGGACGGTCCGACCGCGGGAAGAGCTGCCGGTGCAGCTGGAGTCTCGGCGCCAACCGTCGGCAGCGCGGGTTGGTCCCCACCCGGAYGCCGAAAAGGCAGCGGGTTTGCAGGGGCCGCTCTCAAAAACAGTAACTTTCTCTGCTCCCTCGCGTTGAGCCCRGCCTGGTGTCGCGGGGCGGCGAGGGGGCAAATCCCCCCGCCGGGCTGCGCCGGGGATGCAAACCCGGCACCTGCCAAAAAAGCACAAACTACCCGATGTGTCACTTTTTGCCAGACAAAGGCCGAGCCTGTTGTTTTAAAAAATAAATTGCGAACTTAACCTTTTCGGGTCTGGCATTTGCCGACTCTCTGCTGATCAGGGTCAGACTCGTCTCTGACGCCAACTGCTCTTTGTTTCGGTGTGCATTCCTCCCAAAACGCTCCCGCCGCGTTTGGGCTGCGAGAGGAAGAATATCACAAATATCACAAATACGCTCTAAAAGCTTTAACGCAAGACACACGCTATATTTTCATAAATAAGCAAACTCGGAGAACAATGAAGACAAAGTTGCAATTAATAAAATAAAACCTAGTTAAGCATCTATGAAGACTCCATCTATAGCAATACTTAAGCACAGACAAAATCTGACACAAAAAAAGAGCCCTATTGACTTATTACGGGATTCATGTGCTCACAGATTCTCACATAAACGGGGTTATATCAAGACATAAACCAGAAAAATCTTCTTGGAGTCATCTGAGATTTTGGCTCTCACAAACTTTTGAATAGACGGTGTATGTGTTATATTGTAGATAAAAGCGTCTGGTGGAGTTTGTCCTGTGTTACTGTATTTACGTATATAAAACTATAGATTACTGACACATTGCATGGGCACTGAAAGAGCAGGCRCTATTGTGGAGGATTTTTGTGTAAAAAAGGAACTAGAACTTTAAACCCATCATTTTCAAGCATTTTCTGCTTTGTACTTAGGCAGCATCATTCTATAGGAAATGTCGCAGGTTTGTTTTTTATAACCGCGGTTCCCGACTAGCGCACGATTACCTTAATGTTGATTTCTATCAGCAATATCTTATTAATTCCCATACTACTTCTGGGCCATGCCTGCATTACAGAAATAATTTTAATTGAACATTTATTAGAATAAATGCTTGGTCAGGATATGCCCACTCCATCTGGCCGCCCTGGCCGGGCAGCGTTTCCTGGCCGCGTCTGCTTCGTGCCAGGCTTCTCCCTGGGCTCCCGCTGCCTGCCAGAGCCCTGATTAGATTGCGGTGGGTTTTGCTCCGCGGCGCCCGGGCCCCCGCGCCGGCGCTGCACGCTTCGACCAGAAACTGCTGGGTTTTTACTCATTTTTTTGCCGAAAGCCTCTTCGGTYGCTATGATTCCCCGCCGCGCTATTGCACCGCGGCCGGTCCCAGCCCCGGAGCTCGCGCAGGCACGARAGCCGACCTCTCCCCATCCAGCGCTCTTCCCGGCGTCTTTCCTCCCGCGGGAACACAGCGTTCCAGCGGTTTCCAGAGGCCGGTTCGCGTCAAGAAACTGAAGTGGTTGCAGCCCTTCGTTATTATATTCAAAGCAGATCCACCGCAGGGAATTAAATAGATCATTTCACGTCCAGGTTTTGTCATGTTGTTTTCCGCTTCTAGGGTCGCTTGTATTGATATGACCCTTCCGAATGTGCGAAGAAATATTTGGTATCAAAAGGATGCTTGGAGTCAGCTCAATAGCTCCAAGCTGGGTATCAAAGCGTCAGCTGCCATCGCACCGGGGGATGCTTTGAAGCAAGCTTGTATACGGTATTTGGGACACGAACCCAAGGGCAGCCTGTAAACGAGGCTGCACCGCTTTGCAGGTGGGAAACCACAAAGCCGTAATTAAAAGGAGTTTCCCGAAAGGTTCAGCCATGGGCAGCTGACACCACGACGCCCTGCACGGGCATTTACACTCGTGCACGTTACAGAACGTGTCTGAAGACTGAAGAAGCTTTCAGAGACGCTCAGACCTTTCCGGACGACCGGGCTGTTGCAGGTCCAAATGCAGGAACAAAACCTGAGATTTGAGGCACAGAGAACTTGGGGCAGCAGTCGCTGCTCCCGGTCGATGCTTCCCACGGCTTTCAAACAGGGAGCTCTGGGCCACGGGGAACCAAGTGCAGAAGGTGGCTCAGACGGACGCCGTGCTAGAGGGATGGGCAATGGGAAGGAAGGTGGGAAAAAGGTCGTTGTGGTGAAATACCTGGCACAAACTTAACCCAAACGCAGGAATTCAGCAGGGACAAGGAGCAGTTTCCAGGAACTTGGGAAAAGGATCAGAGTGTAAACACCATGTTTGATATTCCAGGATAAGGGCTTCTCCTAAAAACGGACCCCTTACCATATTGGTTGTACATCGTATTGCAGGGTATTTGGGATGCAAAGTTTCTACAGGGCTTTAATTTGAAAGTGGTTGAATAATCTTCCTTCCAGCAGAATGATTTCCTTCATGGACGGAGCAAGGTATCTGCCTCGACAAACAGGCAGCGTATTTCGTTTTATTGACTTCTGCTATCAGGCAACGAAGGAGACGACTCGCAGCCATTTAGCACACCGATCTTTTTCTTCTTGTGAAAGCTTTTCTGCAAAATGCGGTTCCAGTCACTCCCTATCCAAGGAGGTAATGAATTCTCCACAAAAACTTGACATTAATTATTATTCTAACTGTGATAGCAATAATGAGGCCTAGTTTTTCTCAAAGACTCGTAGATAAACATGGCTTTGTAATTACATTTTCCTTAATAACTGGCTGATTTATTTGCTGGTTATCAAGTTACAAAAATGAGTTTTGAGGGACGATGACCATAAGCCAGGTTTAGATCCAGATATGAACGGTCTTCAAGCTCGAGGACGTTCAGATCCACGACTGGGGCTGAGGCCATCTCTAGTTTTGAGTCTCGAAGCGCGTATTAAGCTTGATATAGTGAGATCCACGTCCTCGCTGCGGCTTCTTTGCAGAGGAATGGGTGGGACGGAGGAGTGACCAAGGCCCGACGGCAACTGCGCCGCGATTTCTCCTGGCTCTGCAGGCGCGCGGTCGGCCAGGGAACGCCCGCTCTCCAGGGAAGGGGCGGCCGCAGCACATGGCCAACCCAACCTTGACTTTGCTGCCTTGCTTAGCGGTGGCAGAAGAGCTGCAAGGCTTGTCCAGGACGCTCCAAGGCGAGCAGGTAAGCCACCTGCAGACGTGCGGGGCTGTGGCTCCAGCGTGCATCTCAACGTGATGGAGAAGAACCAGTTCAGATCTATCTAGTGCAGGTATTACAAAACTAAGCGTTTCCGTGGTTGAAACGCTGAAAGCGGAGTCCCGGCCCTGCCGGCTGTGTGTTTGCATCCGCGCTGTGTTCGGTGGCTGGCGGAGCCTGGTTTCTGCACGACCCACGAGGGTCGGCAGAGGAGCGAGGCGAGGATGCGGGYGAGAGCGCCCTTCCGGAGGCAGCGCGATCTTGGCTCGCTTTGAGCYCAACGTCAAGCTGTACCCTAGGACTGGCAACAATATTTTAAACCCTAGCAGGGCCAGAGCAGCGGCTGGAGGAGCCCTGCAATGGCCAGTGGCACCAGAACGCACCAAAAACTCGAAGCAAAGGGATGCGGAAACGAGGTTGGACAAGAATCGGGTGCTCGTTCAGCCTGTACGTGGCAAACGCTTTGAATCGCAAAAGCTACTGGCTTATTTAATGGACAGAAAAGCCTTGCTGCTTAATAGGTTGGGCAGAGTTTTAAAAGGTAACTTGCTATGAAAGCCTAGCTGTGGAAGAAAAGGATCCGAGAGGCATCCCTGAGGAGAGGAGGGAGCACAGAAATGTGGCCATCAGGCACTCGTATGTCAAGAACAGATGATCTGCCCGTAGTAATTAAAGGGGTAAAGAGACTTAAAAAATCTCAGGCGACTGCGAGGTGCCAGGAAAGCTTCAGCATAACGATGGTTTTCCATCCCGAGGCYGGCAATCGAGCAGCAGAGGAGTCAGTAGGAGCGGGCTTCGTAGCGGGGACAGCTGCCCCGAGCTGACAGAGCTTCCCGGGCTCGGGGAGACGCGCTTAATCGCAGCCGCCGCGGCCCGGAGCCGTCCTCCTAAGGCATGTCACCGACCTCCTGATGCCACCTGGAGCGAGACGACGGCGAGTTAAGCTTCCGGATCACTGTCACCGTGTCACTTTTACAGAAGGAGCCGCACCGGAGAACGGTTGAGTAATTTGAACGGAAACGTCAGTTTTCGCAACCTGTGATTTGAGGTAAGCGCCCCGCTATCACGCGGTGGCGGCGGTGTCAAGCGGCCGGGGCCGAGCGCCCGGCGCGACCGCGCTGCGGCCAGGGCTGCCACGGGCCCGCTCGGCGAGCGGCTCTCCGCGCCGGGCCTCCTCCTGCCTCCCCCAGGCTACGGTCAACACGTCTTACTTCTAAACACTTGTACAGGTTGCTACGTTTCATAGCACGTCGCTGACAAATTCAGCCAATTCTATGGGATGTACAGAGAAAAGAAAAAAAAAAAATCACCTCCTTGCAGAACTGTCAAAGTTTTGTCTGGTACTTGTCCTTCAGTAACACCCTTGCGGGTGTTATATGTGCCCTTCATTCAGAGATTTCTGGTGTCTGAAAGCGAAGGCAGCCAGCGCCCAGTCTGGGCACTGATTTACCTAGAGCGATTCGGAAGGAAACAGAGCTAAATCGGCGTAGCCACCAAGCAGGATCCTCTTAAACACTGTACTTCGAAACACCAGTTTGGGCCCTACTGATTTAGAAGCATCCAAAACCAGATATTCCCCCCCCATTTAAATCACACCCTTAGTGAAACCAATATTAACGCATGTGCAGACCGGACCCAAAAGTCACAGAAAATGCAAGGAGGGAACACGAGCAATCCAGCTCGGGAAGGACGAAGCGAGAAAGGGAGCTACGTGGAAGTGGAAGCCGTCGTGACCGGCAAAGGGCCTTGTGCCGGCCACTTTCCGAACCCACCGCCGCCGTTCGTTATTACGGTATCATCCGCCCGAGCCAGCCGCCTGCCTACGAAAAGATTGCACAGAAAGATCTCGCACGGGTAAAAGAGCCACACGTCTTCTGGCCAGTCTGATTTGAAACGGGAGAAATCATTGACCTCGGAGATCCCTTCTCACCATGGGAAGACTTCATTGACAACATTGTGTGTGTGTGTGTGTGTATATATATACATATATATATATATATATATACACACACACATATATATTTTCCTATTACTCAAAAGGAAAGACTTGACAGAAGGACATTTGAACTTCTTTGCTATTCTCCACGTGCCATGGATGGCAAAGAAGCTATTCGTACATTGCCCACGGTGCCACTGACTTTGGGGGACTCTCTGGGCAAAGTGAAGCAGAATTGCTATTATTATTTTCAGTTTGGAAAGAGCGGTTTACCGAGTCAGTAAACATGGTTTTTGTCTTTTATGCCAAGCATAAATATTGTGGGACAAAAATGCCTCTACAGAATGGGAAGCTAGAGCAATGGAAAACAAGCCAAATTCAGATTTTGCCTGCAGGATAATTGACAAGCCAAGAAGCTTTCCTGGCTTCAGAACAGCTCCTCAGATCACAGGTGGTTGTATTCTTAAAGGGTAAAAAGCAAAGCTATCTCTTTTTATGGTATCCTTTGCAGGCATCCTGCTCTGTCGCAGCCGCCAGGCTTTTATGCGTGCCCAGGCAGCGGAGGGTGCATTCGCTTGCGACACTCTGTTGGACTATAAACCTATGATATTTGTTTTACCTGTGCACTAACTTCCATGGAACAAAACAACATTTACATCTGGGATCAATTTGCTTGAAATTAAAGTGCAGCTGCTATATCTCTTCTGCATCAAAAGTATAGTGTTAAGTCTATAACATACAGACAGTTACACATTACTTTGCATTGTAATATTTAGATTTGTGTCATTTTCTATCTGAAGTAAAAAGCGTCTTTAAATAAATGAGTGATCTTATACTGCATATTTTATGGGCTGTGTACTCAGCAAGATATATCTACATTTGCGGAGTGCATACACTCATCTCCGATTTCAAACTATGTATTTAGACTTTGAATTTTAATGCCTAAACAGCAATGCAGCGTAAGAGTAATTTGGGCTGCGGGCTCAGAAGAGTCCTGCTCCGCTTGCGCAGGAGGCTTGGCGGATTCCCGCGTTGCTCTCGAGCAAAGGAGGCTTTTCGAGCCGTGCCCGCCTCCGCCCTCGCACGGAGCCGCTCTCAACAGCCCCCTCTTCAAAGCAGCGACGCACAAGCTTTTCCGACACCGAGGGTCACGCTGGCAGTCTGCCGTGTATTTACCTAGGCGTACGTACAAAGACATAAACGCACAGGGCCTTCGTTATTTCCATAGAAGTCACTGCACACACACCCAAAGCTTCCCCAAACGCACAAACACACAAAGCAGGCGTTGGGGGCTCTACCTGAAGGTGCATCATCAACCAAACCGTCTCCGTTCCTCAAAATTCCAACTTTTCGATCTCGTCCGCATGCGAAGCCTGCACTGGTCTGAAGGAACTGGTTTTGAAACGCAAGCTTAGTTTAGGCACGCTCACCTGGTTTGGCTGAAATGATAGGACAGGTCTCTTCCACACGTAACTTTGGTGGTAGCTGTGATGGACTTGCCCGTGGACCCTGACGACTGCGCTCGCTGGGACCGAGCTCTACTGGGAAATGCGCAGAATATTACATTTTATACTACATTCAGGTATCTCACATCTACAGCAGACTAAGGCCCACACGTGCAGCAGGACGTGAGACGGCAAAGGGCAGCTTGCGACTCACCGGTACGAYGCTGGTTCCCGAACTGCAGGGGCTCCGGGGCTCCGGCCCACGGCGCCGTCGCTGCTGCTCCTTCGGCAGCCCACGACCTCAGCGCTTCGGTTCCTCCCCAGCTCCCCAAATCTAGTTCCATCATTAACGAATGCTGCAATCGCCAGAAGCGTTTAGGAAATGCAACGCACTGCAGCCGAGGTGCTCAACAGCACTTGGTGCTAAGTATTTAACCTAATTAATGAGTTTTGGTAATTGGGCAATCTTTTGACGAAAGTTTTGGTACGAGGTTCTGCTCTACCCTCAGGCAAATGGCAAGAGCCATTCAAACCAATCCTGTGTCCACCCGGAACAAAGGTTCTTTAGCTGCCCTTATTTTCAAAAAGAAATGAAATACGCTGCCTAAGACTGGAAAGAGGACTGGAAGCTGAATTTTCTTGCCAATAGCAAGAAAGAATTAAAAAATAATAATTTAAAATTTAAGAATTAAAAAAAAAACCCAACTGTCCCGGATAACAGTCACAATTGTCACAATTTTCCTGGCACCCACAAGGTCGGAGGCAGTTCGCTGGCCATCAAGAGCGTCAGCAGCAGGAGACCGATGGCCGGGCTGGGGACAAGAAACTTCTGAAAACAGCGTTTGCTCCGATAACGGAGGATATTTCTCGTCTGCCCATTTTAAGGGACCGACACCGTGTAGAGCAGTTGTCGGGACACGCACCCGTTTCCTTGGTTTGTGGTGCCCTGGCATTGCTTCWGAGGCGACGAAGGGCATCTCCACTTCGTTAGCAGTATTCAGAGGTCCAAGCTTCTTCCCAGGGCCGCTCTTCCGGCACGTGACTGTAGGGCAAGTACAAGCCAGGCGCTCCCGAAGCTCCCGCGGCCGGAGCCGCGCCGTCCGGCGGGCCGCCACCTCCGCGGGGGCAAAACGCGCCTTAACTTCGGCTCCTGCGCGCGGGCTTTAATCAGAAGCGGCAGAGCAGCGGGGTCCCCTCCTCATCCTCTCCCCTGTCAGAATAAACTTGCTAAGGAAAGGAAAAAAAGAAGAGTCCGAACACTTAAAAAATCAGGTTTGTTCCTAGCTAAAAAAAACAGCAGGCAGCAAAAATGATAATAATAAAAAACAAGCCATAATCTGGAAAACCCAAACTGTTGAGAACAGAGAGAGATTAAAGGTTTTCCCGGGGGGGGGGGGGAAGAGAGAGAAAAAAAAAGGGAAAAACGCTACCTTTTCAAGCCATGAATTCAGCTTATTTATTTGTTACTCATAGCCTGCGTATGCTATTTGAAACAAAAATAGCACCTAGCCCTTTGACAAGCTGTATTTGCACATCAGTGCAACCGAAATATCCTGTTGGCTTTAATGGCAACTGAGCGCCCTGTCACTAATATTTTCCATTGCTTTTAAAGGCAGCGGCGGCGGCGACGGGCGGCAAACGGCGCTGAGCAGGGGCGGAAGAGTTTCGAAGGGAAGCTTTYGGCGACACCTCTGCTCGATCTCTGTGCGCGTACAAAAGGAATTACCGTCCAACCTGTAAACGCGATTCTTCTTCGTGGATTTTTACATTCCTCTGCAATTCTTACTGAGCAATWATTCTTGAAATAGTGCATAAATCTTACAGGACTCCCACTGCATTACYGGGCTTTAAGTTTTTAAGGCACCTTTGTACAGGTTTATTCTTTTACTGCATTTTCGTTGAAGGAAAGCAAGTCTTTGGTCCCAGCGTTCACCATAAACAACCATTTAAATACAGAATGCATCTCTTTGACCTAGGCAYGATAGAGAGTGTAGATACTACAGTTCTTAAATTTGGTAAAACACTGGAGAAAAAAGAAAAAACCCACAAATCTGTGGTATTATTTCTAGAAGAAATAATGACCCGCGATGTTTCTGGAAACAGTCGTTCAAAACTCCTGCCCGTCGCCTGTAACTTAGGACAATCCGGCAAGCGAAGCCCTGGGAGCCGCGTCGCCGCTCATCGTTCGACCGCCGCAGCGCAGAGCTGATGCRAAGCCCGCTCAGAAAGCGCCGGGACTCGGGAGCGGTTCGGCCGACTCCCGCGGCACCTCCACGGGCCGAGCCGTCCGTCCGTCCGCGCGTGCATGTGTGCGAGCTGGCGGCGTGCGCGGGGAGAGCAGGCTCGGGCGCTGCCGCCGGCGCCGATGAATCGCTTTTCTGTTTGGGACGCTTGCAGGGTGAGCTCATACGCGGCAAACGGGGCTCGCACGGAAGCGATCTGCAGCCGTCCCTGAGCCTGGGGCCCTTTGCCGGTCGCTGTTGATACGCGGGATGCAATCCGCATTTTTCATTCGGGCAGAAAACAGTGCAGCCAGTGTGGCTGCGATCTCACTGTAAATCCGATGCAGGAAACGCAACGTATTCCTTCTCCAATATTGCTGCTGGGCTTGGGCTGGCTGCGGAGCGTGTTTTGCACGGGGGAAAAAAGGAGGGGGGAGAGCGACCCACTGCAAAATCCTGTTTTTTCCACAGTCAAGGGCATCCACTCCGGTGAAAGCGTAGTGCTGCCAAAATGAACATTATTCGTGAGCCTTGCGTGACCTCGGCCCCTGCAATGGGGBGGCCGCTCCGGCTGCAATTCAGTCCTAAACGCTAAGCGGGGGGGGGGGGAAGAGCGGAAAGTGGGGAGCGAGGGGCTCCTGCGCGYGGGGAAGCTACGCGTGGGCTTCGTCTGAGCGCTAGTGCCCTCTGTTGGAAAACGGCCCGACGGAGACGAGGCGGCCGGGACCACCGCGGAGCTGCATCCGCATCCGCATCCGCAGCCGTGCCGCGATGGGAACCCCGCTCGGTCCCACTGCCCGCGGGCCGGCACTTGGGCGCGCGTCTGCCGGGAAGCCGGGCGTCCGCCGTGCAAAGCTTCCCCGCGCCGGGAGCGCGGCTCCTGCTCGCCCTGCGCGCGGAAATAGAGACACGTTTGYGAAAGCCCAAATGCAAATGCCGCTGGATAAATAGCAAGCAATGTAAATGGGGAAAAGGTTGAAGTTTGCATTAGATTCTCTGCTCTTTTGTTGGCATTATGTATTATAAAAAAAAAAAAAGTTCACCCAAACTGTACATATTATAAGGCTATATTTTTATCTCAGGGTTCTGGTGACACATACAAACCACTTGAGCTTTGCTTTCGTGGTTTATATTGCCACCAGAAACCCTTGATAAAAATACAGCTTTATATTGTACAGTTGGGTATAGTTTATTTTCCCCATATATCATATACTGTGTTTTATTTATAAACATACACAAAGACACTTGCACATGCAAAGCAGTTTTTTTTATTGAAGTAATTCTAAGATATCAATACTACTATATTAACTAACGCATTGGAACACAATAATTTCTTGGTTCGCAATGGCCTTTCTAAAGAGACATCTACGAAAATATGATAAACCACATAAAAATCAGTATTTCCATGTTAGAATTTATGATTCCCACACTGAAAATTCCAGCTTCTGCTAGTTCGTCTTTTCCGAGAGCCCTTCTTAAACAATCAGGAAATTTAGCTCGAATATCTCTTGAACAGCAGCGGCCTTTCTGCACAGAGGCTACAGGAAATAAAGCTTTCTGGAACAGGGAAATGCAAAAATCTAAAGCAAACCAAACGATGAAAGGCAAAGTATTGCTGACAAAAAGATACAACCAAGGCGATTTTTTGCACTATTTTGTGCAAGTTCGGGCAACCTAACTGCTTCTGCTATAATTCGCCAGCACCTACTTTCCCAGCTGCCTTTCTGCACTGCTAATAAAGGCAAATTTTGTATTCGAATTTTGAGCGTGTCTTGCAAGAGGCGAAGCAAAGCTGCGAACAAGCGACTCGACGGCCGTTTCCTTCCGCACGCCTCTCGCCGGGCGCCGCTCGCCGCCGCGCACGCCGGAGCCCCTCGCACGGCTCGACCGCGAGCGGCGAGCGGAGCGGCGCGGGGACGCGCGCACCTCGCGCCCGCCGTGGCCCTCCCGCTCCCTTATCCCCGCTTTAATGCACATTAAAACCAGAACAAAACGGCAGCGGAGAGGGGACCGAAACCCACGCGCAACAGGCCGGGGCCGCCGGAGTCAGCCTGCTGTAAAATGTAAAAACGAGAAAGGGCGCCCGAGCTGCCTCCCTCAGGACGCAGCCAGCTTTTTTAATATAGCGCTGCCACCGCACATTTCACTTCGGATGCCGCGTTACATTTATGTGTCACTCAAATATTTACCGTTTTTCCGAATTCCGCYGCGCGCCCGGAAAGCTCGTTATGAGGCGAGTGTCTTTGGCGACGTGTCCGGGCTGTTTAACGGCGGGGCTGGAGCGCCTCGGCGCGCGACCTCGGCTTTCTGGAGCCTCTCGTGCGACAGCAGCCACTCTTTCAGGAGCCTTCCTCCCCCGTAGTTGCCGCTCTCGCCGCTGCTGCGAATCACCCGGTGGCACGGGATGATGATGGGGATCTGCAAAACACGCACAGACAGCGGTCCCCAAACAGCCGCCTTTGCTCGAGCCCATCGCGCCTCCCTCCAACCAAAGCAACCTCCTTCCTTGAACCCCGGATTTGCAAATGGCGATTTTCCTCCTCCTCCTCCTCCCAGAGTGGCTAGATTAAATAAAGTATAAGCTGGCAGGATGTTAAGCGATAAAACGACTTATTGCCACGCTGCCCAAGTCCTAAAGCACACCGGCAGCTGCTCTTCACCTTTGGCTGCTAGTGGGCACTGACATGTTTCCTAGCATAAAACAGCGTTTTTCATGGAGAAAAATTACAGCTCCCTGATATCAGACGGACTAACGSGTGGTCGCTCTTTCAGCAAAACAGTCTGCTTCTCATGGTGTCTCCTTTTCAAATCAAAGAATAAGTGACTGCCTTGAATAACGTGCTAGTGGATTTATTATTGACTCTCACTGGACGGTCCTTAATTACAGCTTCCTAACAGCAAACCGCAGCTTTTAGAGAATGCCAGAACATTTTTTTAGACGATATTTTTTTTGCAGGTTGTGTTTCCCTGTGACCTCTGCCCTGACACGGAGACGGCATGAAGACGCACGCACACCCTAACAAGCAGATGTCTTTACGGGGGATGCACTGCCATGAAGAAGGCTTCTAGTGCTTATGGGTCAACGAGGAAACAGAAAAGCAAGGAAGGGGACCAGATTCCTCTCCGACTTGCGATCCCCGCGGCCGTACTCCGAGCGGGAGAAGGTCGAAGGCGCAGTCGAGCAGCGACCCGATCCTGGACGCCCAGTGGGATTGCTCTGCACGCTGACGCAGGGGCCGCACCAAGGTCCGTGCACACCACAAAGCTCAAAATGAGGCATCTACACYCAGCACCATCTCAAAGGGCTTGCAAGGCTAGCACGGAGGTGCGGGGGCATCAGCCATGCTCAGTTATGCTAGAAAGAGGCCGTTTTTCTGGAAAAAGGCCACAAAACCCTAAGAACAAGCCTTCCACAAGCAGGCTGCACCCGTTCCCCATGTCGCCGTTCCCTCACTCCATTTCTGTTCTTGGTATCACACTTCCAGGTGTCCTGATGAAAAATTCTATATAAGAGCAAGGCATTATTTATTATTTAACAGCAAGTCAATCCAAAATGGGTTGTGAATTTTTAAAATCTACAACAGGAGAGATTTAATTCACACCTAACCAATTTAGGAACTTTTTTCCTACCATCTACTTTGTATCATTTATAGCCAAATGTCAAGGATTTTGAAAAAAATCAATGTAAGTTACATAATAGACTGATAATGTACAGAAGTACATAAATGCATTTTTTTATTACAGGTGATTATCATTGTTGAAGTACACATCATAAAAAATGCAACAGATCATCTTTAATAGCACAGTATGTGCTTTTGTAACTGCACAGTAATTCAAACGTAGTGGTAACTGTGAAAGGAACAACTTGCCAGAAAGTGTAGTTTTTACAAATTGGATATTTTAAGTCAAAAAATACGTATCTATTTAAGTACATACACACACAAATTGCATACTTTACACTGCCTTATTTTAACCATGTTTCATACTTATTTCAGTACAGTTCAAGCTGTGCTCATGTGAGAGGCTAAGACATGTAGACCCCAAAGCAGCCGGACCAGGTGTCGAGCTAGCAGGGCTGCGGTGCCAGAGCTTTCAGGCTAGTTAAAAGGCTGTAGTCACCAGAAAATGCAACCAGTGGGATGAAAGGCACGACATAAAGAAAGCTTCTTCCACGCCTGAAACGAAGAATTTCAAACCGAGCTTCTCAGCGCACGTGCAGATGTGCACACGTCATTCGACATAGTGTTGGATGTAAAAGAAAATGCATCGCAAAGACCGTATCAGCTCTGTAATTTAAAAATATTGAATATTGCTTCAGTTTGGTTTAATTGTGGTGACAACTTTGAGACTACTAAAATAATTAAACCTGCTAAAATTTATTAGGGCCCTAAGGACGTTTTAGAAGGAATACTATCCTAGTCTTGAGCTTTAATGCCTCAGCTACATTTAATGTAATTTTTATCAATAACCAAGCAGCTCATAATATTATAGCTCCACTGAAATCTTCATGCTGTGAAATCTAATTCACCTAATACATGAATCCATCACTTACACAGACCCTATCTCAAATGCTATAAAACTTCCAAACCCATAGATTTGTCTCCAACAAAAATAACATGAAGGGGCCTTTCAATCAATACTGGAATCCCTCTGATTCTGGTACCAGCTGAATATTTTCTCCAACTTTGCTTTTGTTCTTCTGGGTAGAGGCCCACAAGGGAAAGAGCTTGTTTTCACTCGCAGCCTCATCAATACCTAAATCCTGGTGAACAAGTGACACTGAGAAGCTGTAATCAATAGCTCCCTGTGCGTTTTTTCTTCTGGTCAAATGGTTCAGCACTACTGACAGGCCTGACACTTAGAACATGATGCTAAATCTTTATCAACAGCCATCTAGGTGACTGGCAGAACAAGACTCGGGTGGTCATTAACGCTCATGGCAATCTGTGAATAAACTAACTCCTCAATAACGCGTTTGCTTAGAAAAAGGTGGGGAAAGAACTCGCCGCACAAGGTATCGATTGCCTTTGAAGTGCATTTAGCAAATTCTGTCTGAGGACGAAGCAGAACGGCGGCGGACGGTGGTGCTGCGCTTGTTAAGGGCTTTCGGTTGGACGCAACAGAAAACTGACCATCCTGTTACCCTGCTCGACGGGCTGAATACTTACAGGAAACCGCCAGACTGTCAAAAACGGATCAGTGAGGCCATAATGGGAACAGCTGAAATATCAGGCTACAACACACAACAGAAATCACGCTTGGCGAAAAATAATCTTTCAGTTTGCTCATGTCCTATTGCTTTTTCTCCCCCTGTTCCCCTACAGAAACAAACACTGTAATATGAACCAGCATGGGTTCAAGTTTATTGCAAACCACCTAAGGAATTAATGCACAAGTAGTTTTATGTGTTTGCAACATTACAAATCCATACTTCACAATCTTCTCTTAAATGCACAATTACTCTATTCAGTCTCAAATGTTTAAAACATTTTGGCTGAATAATATCCTTGACTTACGCTAGATCGATACTAGCATCAAGTTATACACTTAGTTAGGTTTCAGTCTGAACAATAACACAATCAGATAGAATATAAAAAAAACCTTATGCAGCTATTACTGCTGTTAACAGACCACTGAAGATATCTTATTTAAGCCACAGAATAGTCATTTAGGATGGCCTTGGACTAATCAGCCCAACATTCGCCGTTTCCCATGAGTCTCTGTGATTTCTTTTTGATCCTCCTATACTAGTCTAATGAGATTTTTAATTGAACTTTATGGGTTCCCTTTGAGGACCACAGACCTTGCAATCAATCTAAACTGCAGTAAACTATTTGAAGTTTTTCTTGCAAAAGGTGAGCCATCCCCACCATGTCCTTGGCATAATTTGAAGCAAAGATGTTGCATCTTTCAGCTGCTACTGGCACCTCTTCCACCTTCTCATAAAGTTGAAGGTCACTGTATGAATTAGGCGGAGCAACCCGACTACAAAGGGAAACTTGCAGAATGCACACTACCAAAATTAAATGCCAACCCACGACTTGGAGAAGGGAGAAATATTTTGATATTTTGTGGAGAAATGGAAGGTACACGATTTTATCAAAATATTTGATTTGAGTACCACTAGTGTCCGGTTCTACAGGCAGTGCTGTTTTATGTCAAATGCTTGTTTCTACTGATATTACTATCCCCGTTAAATCATGTTTATAATTTAGTCATCCAGATCATATCTGGACAGAAATTCATAACATGACAGGAATGGAATAGCAGTAGAATAGGAATCTATTAGGATTACGTGTTTGGGAATACCACTGCGAGCACCATTTGCTGGTAACAGTCCTAAGAAGCATCTCAAGGTGCAAACAACGTAGGATTTTGCATAGCTTTGGTAGTAAATCATTAACAAAACCATTCATTAAAGTTTCAACTCCTCGCTTGTAAACAAAAATCACTAGTCTGCTATCATCTATGCATTTCCTGCATAGTTAAATTCCTCCACCCATTTATTTAGCACATGGGTGGAAGACACGACAGCAGTCTGCTAAGGGAATACTGGAGACCACCACATTTGTGCGATAATTTTGAGCAAATGCTACTGAGAAACGGTGTCTGTATCTTCAAGCTCCTATTGCAGGTGTCGCAGTTGCTAACACTACGTTCCTTGTAAGAATTCTTTGCTAATATTTTAATGATGCTGCAGTGGAGATGACACGTTTGGTTTAATGAACTGTATAGTCAGATTTAATGCTCAATATCTCACCTGATAAACAGACTTCAAGTGTGTTTATAAACGAATGATGTTCACGGGTACCCTAAAATCCTATACGTATTGTGCGCTATCATATAAACTAACATATTGCCTAATGTGCTTAAGGTTTGAAGTTCAATAAAGAAGGATACTGTGATATTTTAAGTGTATATGAGATTTTCATATGAAACAGTTCATATAAACCGCATAAAGCTTTGTTTTGTCAATACACTGTATTGTACTTGACAATACAAACTATTTTAATATGATGGAGTGATTTCCAATATAATATGGTGTACATTAAGATAAGGCAATACAATGCAAACCTACAGGAAACAGTTCTCAAAGAATAACAATACAGTGTTGTGCAAAAGGATATGTAATTGCTATCGCCTAGAAATGTACCCAGCTTTGCCCTCAGGCTGCAGTGGAGCAGCAGCATCCAAAGCAGCAGTAACAGCAGGTTGTGGTGTGAAAATTCCTGCTTTTCCCTTGTGAGGAAGGATGAAAATAGTTCTGAAAATATACAGCAAAGCTACTGCAATTTTTTTTAAATGGGGTCCTATCTTATTTTTGTTTTTTCCCATCCCATACTACAGCATCCCATACTACTAGTGTTTTCTGTCTTCAGCAGAAAATTTTTTAAGCATATTATAGATACTACTGTATAGCTTTAGGGAAAAAGAGCTATATAATACCACCCCAATATTTCACAATAGAAAGCTGATGATAAAAAAAATCAGTACTGTAATGACAGCCCTGCCTGTCCAAAACACATTTTTATTACTACACGACTCCTGTATTGTAGTTAATCTGTAATTTCATACATATTCCACATGAAATCACACATATAGTCCTTTTATACTTCAATGGGACCACCTTTTCACTATGCGTTTCTCACATTTTCCATATAAATCTTTATGTGGCCATTTAGACCTACCAGTCATAATATGCAGGCTGGCGACGCATTAGATTTTATGAATGAGGAGAAATATAAAGATAATACACGGCGCGGCAACCCCCCCCTACCCCCCAACCTTTATTATTTGTACATGTAAAGCCACCAGGTCTTGTGAAAAACAGACTTTTTTGAATTCACTTTGCAACTACACGCTGTAGCCTCATATGTACCTTATTAAAGAAAAAAACGGAGAGGACTGAATGTAAAAACAACATGGGAGGTCAAAGATTACAGCAGGTATAATGCTGGAGAAAAGAGAGGTATTAAGGTATGGAAAGACACATGTTGTTAAGGGCAAGCGGTAATAAGGAAAAATACGTTGAAGAATGGCTGAAAAGGCCACAATGCTATTAATAGAAATCAAACTTTATTTTTTTAAGGCGAGAAGTAATGGAATCTGCTGAAAAGCAAAGATATAGTGGCATTCTCTCTCCTAGCTTTTCCTTTTCTTTGCACAGTAGCAAGTCAGCCGAAGGTTATAACACCAGCGCCACGCAGCCCGCATCTGCTAGTTCGCCAAACTATCACATTTAGGTGCGTTCAGAGCCCGGTGTTTGTGTATAATGACGYGAGGTCTAATTCTAGGCACGAGGCTTTTACCCCCCAAAGCCCAACCACTGCGGGTTTAGGGAACCACGCTCCCTCCTGCTCCCTCTTGCAGCGCTGCTGCTGATAGAATCCTTCTAGTCTGGAAACCCTCCAATTCAGTTTCTAGGTTACTCTAACAGAATATCGTCAAACACTAAGCCAAGCTAGTACATATAAATATATATATATATATAAATATCGAAGACTCAGGTATAATGGCACTGATTCTCACTAACTTCGCTTGCACTAAGCAGYGTGATTTAGGTTCACAAATACATCCCAAAATCTAGACCTGGACAACTAAAAGAGCAAGATACCCACCAGGAAGACAGAAAAAGAGACCGAGTATTCAAACAGCTTGTTTCTCCAAAATCCAGAGGACTAACCTGAGAGCTACTCCTTCCAGCTGGCTTAAATTCAGGCAACCCATCTCAGTGGAGATATGCTATTTACATCTATTTTGGAGCGCGTGGGGGGAAAAAACAAACAAACATTGGCAAACTAAAAGCTACATTAGGGATTTGTTTCAAACACGTACCTACATGGATTAAAATCCTTCCTCTTTCACATTTTCAGAAATATTTCCACGCCAGAGAGGATGGACTACTATTAACTCAAAGCTCCTCACATCCTGTCAAATGGTGTCAGTGTTGAGTGATAAAAGATTTCCCTCACCTAACAACATGTAAGAAAGTTTGAGAACAACAAAACGCATACAGGCTGACAAACTAAAACAAGTGCAATACTTCTTTTTCAAACCTAACACCATAAATGGTAGGGAATAAATCATATTAAACTGGTTGTGCATTATTGCTGATTAAAAACACTTACTGACCCTATTACTCATGGTAGACCAGTTTTCATAGCAGATAAATTTAATCTAATGACATTTAACCCGCAGAGCGTTCTGTCTRAATCCACCATCTTCCATCAACTTTATTTGAAAGTTGCCGTGGACTTACAGGATTGCTTCTCATCGCTCCTCCCACCGCTCTCGCCGCTCTGCCGTTGCCTGCCAGGGCTGCTAATTGCTTGTAGGAAACGGCCTCGCCGAATTTCACCTCTCTCAACAGGGTCCACAGCACTTGCCCGGTGAACGAAGCTGCAAAAAAGAACAACRGAGTACTTGTTCGCACGCGTGGCTGGAAAAAAACAAGCAAAAATATCCCCAAGCCCCAGCACAAAGCGTGGTCTCAACAATAACTTTCTAATTTAAATTAAAACAGCCCAGACACACTCTCCTGTTATTGTACCCTATATTACTATATCTAAATACATGATTATTAGAAAGAGCGCTTCAAGTAACCGATCACTATAAAAAAGGATTTAAGGCTTTGATTTTCCTATATTTTTAATTTGCTTCAAGTACAATTACCCTGCTAACTCACACAATGTGGTTTCCCATTAAATGGGCAGAGTATAAATTAGCATAGAGCCAAACGAGAGAGGAAAGGAATAAGCGGCTCTACCCATTTTGCGGAGCCCTTGCGTCTGCAGCTAACATGCCGCTGGAGCGGGGCCGCGGCGCGGCGTTTTGCAGCGGGAGCCCGAGCCGCTGCTCGCTCCGCCGACGTTGCAAAGCGCGCGGACTGCCCGCCACCTCGGACGCACCGCGCTCTGCAACGTAACGCCTCTTCCCTTGTTTTAATTTTCATTCACCAGCAAATTGCCTCTAAAGCGTTCCAATTGCTGAAGTAATGAATAAGAAAATGCATTAGAGCCAGTTTCCTTCTGCGTTTCAGGGTTTTGCTTTCCCAGTCGAGGGTTATTTTACAAGAGGGAAACCAATAGCCACTTCAGGGGTTTAGTTCGGTTCAACACCTCCTGCTCTTCGGAGGCGCTGGAAAAGCTTTGGAGATCCCACTAATGAATACTTTACGGAGAGGAGCGAGCTGGCGAAAAAAAAATAAAAAAAGGGGGAAAAGCCCCCGAAAGGCCCCTTCCCCTCGTTCGCAACTTCAGTCTCCTGCTTTGGYGATGAAACAACCTAATTAAAAACATTTTCTTTCTCTAGTCGTCAAAAAAAGACATTGATTACGTTACGTAGGCACAYAGTGAAATGTGGTTTTGTTCTTAAAGGAAACCCATACACCATTATGTATGTGTTAAATAATAAAAATCACTTCTTAACTGAAGGGAATGATAATCACTTCATTGAAAAAAATCTGTTTAGTCTTTATTATAACATTAAGCAAATTAAACATCAGCATAATCCAGGTGATACGAGAAAAGGGTCATCAAAGAAATTAACTTTGTTGTTCATTAATTTACATGGATTAGTAGAGGGCAAAGAGATAGCAAATCTGCTCTAGTTTTTTTATGATATAATTTCAAACTGTACACCATTTGTGGCAGTAGGGTGACTTTGGGGTTAATCAGACTGATTTGTCCTTTTAATTGCTTTCTATTCAAAGAAAATTCATTAGATAATGTTCTCTTCAAAATTCATGAATCAATTTAACTGAAGAAACCACATTAACAGCTTTGGGTTCATTAGCGCAAGCAGTTGTGTTACTAGCTGATTGCTGCGAGGGTTTCCTTAGGCAAACACATTTTGTTTACTGTGATTCCTTCGGAAAGGTTCCTTTCAAATCAAATTGCGACTTCTTGGTTTTTTTAACCTCCTTTTGAGCCGGGGAGACGAGCGTTCGCCTGGCGCCCGGGGTGGCCGCGCGCCCTCGCTCCCGGCGGGCTGCGGGAAACCCGGCCGAGGGCCGGGAGAAGCCGGCATGAACCGACCCGGAGCCCGCGGCAGCCCCGGCGAAGGGGGCGAGAGCGCCGGGGCGAAGAGGCACCGGCTCCTTCCTGCCATGGAACACGGGGCCTCATAGCTGCAAACAACGAAATCTTTCGCAGCCGCGCGCATCGTTTTACAAATGTATCTGAAAACTCAATCTCATCCTGTGGGGAGCAAATGCATTAATTAGTTTAAGCAGCTCTAAGAGATGGTGCCAAATACTGTTATTAAACTGTCTGCAAGTGTTAGTGCCTGTAAGCATAACCTGCCCAAATTAGATGGCTGAACTTTCACCAATTTTCAGTGTGTGCCAACATTTTATGCTGTTAAATATCATTATAAAATGCTGTAAAAGCTGCACATAAAAATTAACACACACATTCTCCCTCTCGCCATATGAAAACACTTTATACGTTGCTGAATTTAAGGATGACCGCGTAATTCGTGAGTTCTTGGCAGATCCAAGCCGACGACGGAATGAAACTTCCCCACGCAAACGGGGGCAGCAGCGGTTTCCTCCTTCCTCCCGGCCCACCTAAGTGCACATGTTGGACGCCGCGTCGAAAGGACTCGGTCCAGATGGACGGGCTCGCGATGGATCGCTGTCCAAGTAACGTGGTCAATGCAGAGCAACCACTGCCGCTAAAAATTATTTCCGACACCACCGATGGATAATTTTAGCTCAAAACGTACGTTTCACACGTTTCCACTGCAAACTGCAGCTGGAGAGGAAAAGCAAGGGGGAACCAGCKGGGCCAAGGAGGGAGAAGCTGGGCTGAAGGCTACGGATGGGAGAGACCTGCAAGTCCAGGAAGCTTCTTGGCCACAGGGGTTTTCAGATGGACTTCACTGCTTAGCCCCCMAAACTCCTCTGCGCCCACCGCAGGGCCGGGCTCGAGGCTGCAGCTCCCATGCGGCCGTCGGGAGGTGGGACGGCACCGGCTGGGGGGTGTCCGCTCGTGGCTGGGCTGGGCAAGGTGGAAATGAAACCCGCGCTTTAGGCTGAAACGTTGGCCGGTGGCGCTGGCCACGGTCGTGCGAGCTCTTGGGAAYGCGCCTTGTTAAGCAGGATCCGGCTGTTCGGAGAAGCAGCGGAAGAAACAAAAACCAAACAAATGGATTTCCAGCTCCTACGAAAAGCACCGCACCTTTTAGGAGAAACCTTYAGCAAACAGGTATGATTATTTCCTCCTAAGGACATTCCCATTACATTATTCACTTGTCAAGTTTTATTAGGAACCTCATGTATATGATGTAATATATTAAGCACAAGACCCCATAACTGAACCTTAGTATCAGTCCAACCAASTGTGCTGCAGGTTGTCAAAACCTTGCATCACCGAGCCAAGAACRTGTGCGCCAAGGCCAACCTGAAAGCAGTACTGACGGACAAGTCCTGCGCCTCTAAGACCAGGACTGGCTAGGAACCGGCTGTTAAYGCCCACGTGCTTTTTACCACTAGTGACACATCCGTTTTAGTCACTACTGGCAAAAAGACAGGGAGCGTAACGCTGCAGAAACATCCCGCTTCGTCTGCAGAACAAGTCACCAAAGCAGCACGAACTTCCGTCCGATTCCCAAAGCGTCATTCAGATGCCGGTGCTTGAAAGAACAGTTTCATACTCAAACTGAAGAACTTCTACCGACAACAGGCAGCTATGCAAAYGGTTAATGATGTCAGCTAGAGTGTTAATTTTTAGCAATTTTGAAACTCCTTCGCTGTGAACTAGGTAGCTAACCCCGTATTAAGCACGTCACCTAAAAAGCCATTCGAATATGAACAACCGCTACKATCCTGACCTGGGCTAAAGTGGCAAGAGGTATGTGGAAATGATAAAGGCTTGCCCAAGTCTCTTAACTGTTTAACTATATTTTGCTCTTGTTATGAGGCAGATCAAGAAATGTTTTTCTTCCCTTTCACAATGGCTGCAAGTCCCTGACCACTGGTATTCTTACAGTAAAAATGAAATTATCTGTTGCTATTAAAGGTTCACCGGGGAATATAGTTTAGACAGGATGGGGATACTGCATCCTATAAAAACAGTCCAAACAGCAGAAACAAAGGACTGTGTAAAATCAGGGGTGCTGCAAACATCTTGGCAAAACCGTTCAGAAAGGAGCACAAACTTTTACCTTTGCTGTTTCCTATGCATGTTTGTCCAGCCCCGGCCCTAGCTAAGGTCTCTTCTTCCTGCTCCAAAACCCCGAACGTCTGTAAGAGGTAACTATCATATTTATCCTTTCACACCCCATCACCGCACAACCTGATCATCCATACRACCCATACCATACCTTCCTGCAGCCTGTCCTATTTAGGAACCATATTTAACTAACGTTTGCATCTGAAACATATCATATTCATATACGTACGCAGAACCAAAGGGCAAACCAGAACCGTTGCTCCTTATCTTGAAGAGCAGCATCTTCCCCCCACCCCGGCTCAGCTCTCTCTGTGCACGCTTGCAGCGCTGCCGAGACCATGCGGTGCTGGCTGGAGTTGGCACCAGGGGACCGCAGGCACAAAGGCGGACAGACGGACGGACAGACCTCCCCGGCCTACCTGACTGCTTAGGAGCTGGATGCTGGACGTTTAACGCTCCCTCCAAGGCACCACTTTTGCTGAAAGCAAGGCCAGTATTTGCAATCGGCCTCGTCTCGGACCAGACGCGAGCCCTGCACCATGCAGGCCGCTAGTTTCCGAAGACCGTTTTGCAGATGCAAATTATGCAAGTAAATACTTAATTAAATCCAAACCAGCAATTTATAAATAAAAGGCAGCCCATGTTTAAGCCACTACAGTACACCAGAGCATCTGACGATGTGGCTCAGGTGTGATTTACTCCTCTCCCACAGGTCGCGGCGCTCTCCTTTCCGAGGAGACACGGGAAGTAAAGACGTGTGGGCTAAGGGGAGTGCTTTTGTAAAGCTATTGTGTGTCACGTATGTATGCACGCGTGGGTGTTTGCATTTACATGTAATAACACATAATCAACCACAGCTATAATTTATAAACAACATACTATACTTCTGTACCACTTAAGTGAAAACCTATCAACATGTTTTCTTCTAATATAAATAATATTTTAGATTGGTTCACAGCAACTGGCCAAGCCATGTTAAAACCCAATTAATGGGAGCCGTTTCTGATCTGTAGTTTAATACAATTTTAAATGCAGTTCCCTTCAGACTGTGAAAGGGTTGTAGGGCCAAATTCTATCCTTAGAAGCAAATAACTCTCCCTGGACCTAATCCAGCAGTATTTCTTCAGGTTAAACTCCCTGGAAGTCAGTGAGAGTTTTACTTGAGTAATAACTGTTTTTCTGACCCATTTTTTGAGCAGCTGCAATAGCAGTTTTGTATGCATTTATAAGAACAGACTATAATTTTAGAACTAACGGGAATGAGCAGAAGATCCTGCCGCTCAGCACCAAGCGTCACACCCTACATTATCTCCGGAATGCCACAAAAGTCCCCAAAATGTCCTACCTTGAAATTTAAACCTACGGAAGGTTTTACGCAAAATACGATGCTTTAAGCACCAGCCAGCGTGTCCTGCATGCAGGGAAGCGCGGCGACTCCGCGGGTATCCTGACGAGCCTCAGCCYGAGCGCGGCGAGAGCCCGGGTTCCCTCCTGAACTTCCAGAAGAGGAACCCTCCTTTTCTGGTCGAGCGAGCTGCGTCATTGCAAATTGTTGAATCGGGAAATTCGGAGGAACGCAAAATTCACTGCCTTGGTAAATAATGCATTGCCTCCTAATCACAGCGGATTTTGTGTGCTGGAGTTCAGCCCTTGCCCTTGCATTTCTGGATCAGAGTTTCATCTCTACCGGAATTAAAAATGTACGCTTCCCTCCGATAAAAAGCTAGCAGAACAAGGACTACATGGGATGGAAAATGTTTGTGTTGCAAATGTTTAGTAAATAGTTTCTGAAAAAGTTTTTTATCATTCAACTCGTACGCACTTTTGAGCATACACTCAGAGGTGATAACGCCTCCGACTGTCACTGACGTCACTCACGTACATTTTGCAGCAAAATTGATTAAGCCCATTGCTGTAGTTGGAGATCCACTATCCAATTTTTCATGCGCAAACACAGATATTCCACTAAACACCTAGGCTATAAAAAACCCTTCCACTTCAGTTTTCCGCATCTCAGTCATCAAGGAAATTTAAGTAAACAGGTACTGTGAAGAGTTAATGCCGTATCTATTAATTTAGGAAATCTAGGAAGCCCAGTCGGGCTAAGCATCATTTCAGTCTCATGAATACAAAAGCTCTGCCAGCCTCCGCCTAGCTCTCGCTGCACTGAGACACGATCTCCTGCCTCRTGCTGCCGCGGCGGGACGCACCGCAGCGTCGGCCCTGGGAAAGGGGCGCTGGGTGCTGGGCGCTCGCCGGCTGGGCTCAGCCACGCACGCGGGCGCAAGAACGACCGCCAGCCGCAACGCTTGCAGTGCACGTCTCGTCCAAGTCCAGTATTTTAACATCACGTTTAATTTAAAAAAAGGGGGAAAAAAGCTTTTAAAATTTAAATAATTGAGTACGAAAAATGATTTATATGGCATTTCTGGACCAGAAAGGCACGAAAACATACATATTCAAAATGCACCGGCCTCAGCTTAAATAACCGTTACTCTGCTTAAAGTAAAATAACTGAAGGAATCTTTTTTAACAGTTTGTAATAGATTGGCGAACTGTGTTAAACACTTGAGAAAAAGAGAGAAGCTGTTTCTAACCTGGTATAATGAAACTAATTACAAAAGAGTGGAAACAATTGCTTGGTTTGACACCCCCTTCTCACTATATTTTCAGCTGTAGCCAACAAAAAATAGGTTATTTTCTGCTTTGCAAATGTCTTTTCTGCTTCTGAGAAATCCTCCAAACTTTAATAGACATGTGATAATAATATTCCTGAAATAGCCTACTCAACGGGAAGAATTGAACAAACTTGTTTCACACATTTCCCAGCTCACAGGAGCATGTGTCTCCTCCAGGGCATAACCTTGTTATCAAAACAATAAAAAGGTAGAAAATCTGATTTAAAATGACACAACTTTATCAATGCATGCAAGACAATGTTTTCAGACATTGATGCCCCTTCATCATGCCCAGATAGTAAATGACAGTGAGGGCAATGTCAAATCGCACCTTCCTTTCAGCGTCTTAGACACAACAAAAGAGCCCCCAGCCCCGCGCGCAGCATTCTCAGACGCTGCCTTATGCTAAGTATACTAATAGTCATTAAAAATGCATTAAGGCGCCGTGGCTGTACACACAAGCAGGGCCAGCGACGCCGCGTCCCGGCTGGGCAGAGCGCACCGCGAGAGGCGCCGTTAGCTCCTGTCGGCCTTCGCGAGGTTCCCGGCGCCGCAGAGGAACCGTGTCGGCTTTATTATTAGCAAACACGTCACGCCGCTCCCCAAACCAGGGCTGTGCCCCACAGTCACGGCGAGCCGCGAGTGCAGGAGCCACATAATCAACATAATTTGACTTAACTTCGGGGAATATTTACCAAATCTGAGGGGGATAAATTTGATTGATATCTACCCATGTGACTTATTAGGCTTTGTCTAAAAAAGCCCCAAGGTACTGTTAAATAATTTTTCATTGATAATCATGCTGTCTCTGCTATCAGCCAACTTTTGAAGACCAACCCGACAGAGAGGAGCTAAGCCCCTTAATTTCTTAATAAATTATTCTTTACCATAGGATGGGGATTATACCATGTAGAAGGCATATCATTACTGACAGAGCTGTCAGAAGGACAGGTGAAAGGAAAACTGGCAAGCTTTAATTTCTCTGCTGAGAAATAAGGGGCTCTTTTGGGATTAATCTCAGTATCAACATTGAGCCTTTGCCTCAGGGCAGCCGAGGAATTCAAAAGAAGTTGTGACTGCATTTTGAGTGATGGAATCGAGCTCAAATTGCACCGCTGACTTTGGTTTCTCCCCTCTCGAGGGGGGCGGTGCGAGGAGGAGGTGGCCACGGGGCCGGGGAGGTGGTCATGGGGCCGGAGAGGTGGCCATGGGGCCGGGCAGGTGGCCACGGAGCTGGGCAGGTGGTCATGGGGGCGGGGAGGTGGCCACGGGGCCGGGGAGGTGGTCATGGGGC